>NC_056730.1:455901266-456021266 GCF_019279795.1 Protopterus annectens | reverse complement strand
TGACTAGTGGATTTCTTTAAAAGTAGAGTTGCACCAGTTTACTTTCAGTCAGTTATTCAAGCATAACTTTTCAGTATCTCTTTTATCCAGTTTATAGTTGCAGGAAGCAGAGCCTATACTGTCAAGCAACAGGCATAAGGCAGGAAACAGCTTTAGATACGCATTCATATATGCACTGCACATACACCAAGAGAGATGGGAGGTCAGTCCATCTCAGAAAGCATGCATTCACATTCATACTGTACATACACAAAAGATATGGTTTGTGAGTCTATCACAAGACACATTCACATATATAGTACATATATACTTAGGGTGGTGGGAAGTCAGTCCATCACAATTCATTCACGCATTCACATATATAGTTCAGGAGTCAACAGTTCACCTGCTTACATATTGTTAGGATTTAGGAAGAAAACGGAGTCCCTGGCAGAAACCCACAGTGGCACAAGGAGGATATGTTAGGTGTGCAAAAGGCACCGTGGCTGGATACTGAGCCAGAGAATTGGGTATTGTTATTCATTGTTTAATGTTTTGATGCCAGCTTTACTTTAGTTAGGTTTCAGGACAGCCTTTCTCAGGGGACAGCAGATATTAGACATGGAAACATTCTTAGCCATGATGGCAGTCCATCATAGGATGCACACAGGCACAGTCTTTCTCACATACTTTATACACACACACACACACACACACACACACACACACACACACACACACACACACACACACAAACTTTCTGTGCATATACACTTAAAGACAGTTTGGAGGCTTGCCCATTCACCAAGTAACATGTCTTTTGGATATGAAGGGAAACTTGTTATCCCAGCAAACAAATGCAAAGACACAGGGAGGAAATGAAAATTCTGCACAGAAGGTATCACAAGCAGGACCTGAACTGGAGAAATGTGCTGCGAGTCAGTAACAGTAACTGTTGCACAGTAAATGGCTAAGAGAAGTGAGTCATCTGGGTAGTTATTTCTGAGTACCACCCTTTACAAAACAGGTTCCAAGTCTGGTAGCCTCTTGCTATCATTTTTGTTTATTAGCTAGTCGAGTGAAATAGTCCCTTTCAGTTAGAACATACATGGGCCAACATTTATTGAAAGGAAACTAGTGTCCACAACACAAACCCAAATAGATGCAAAGAACATGCAAACACCACATAGGCAATGGTTGGAGGTATAGAGTGAAGCTCAGATTCTGGAGCTGTGAAGCAGAGGTCTTACTACCATCCACAGTGCTGCCGAGCTAATGCCTACCATCTTGGAAACATTTCAGAACTGGTGCCACCCCAGCACACAAACAAACACAAAACACATGCAACACACACACACACACACACACACACACACACACACACACACACACACACACACACACACACACACACACACTAAATGACACATAATGTTTCAAGATAGAAACAAAATGTTTAAACACCATTAGCTGTCTGTCATCTTAAGTAAAGCAAGCTTATTAGCGTAGATGTGCATCCTTTTCCATTCCCATTCATGACATCTCTCATCTGGATATGCTAAGAAAACTGCCACAAGTTAACAGATAGCATGATGATTGTATGTGCGTATCACTCCATTCATTGCATTTTGACTGGGATTCATAGACAAAAAGGGCACAGGATAGTGTTAGTAATAGTTATGCAAAGAGTGTGTGGACACAAACATAAAGCTTAATGCACATTTTCGAAACTGTGAGTTGTATCATGCCTAAAATCTTGGTTATTGAACTCATCTGTGAGTCTTTGCTTGCAGCCCTTCACCCCATGTTATTCATTTTCTGCATTCTTCACCACCCATGTGCTTCTGAAATACTTTCAAAGCATAACATATAACACTACAAGATTATGAGGGCAGATATTACGAAACCCAGAGCGTCTTCTGACAAAGTAAACAACAGCAAATATGTAAATGCATGTATGCATATTCTCATTATGTTGTAGAGCAGAAACATTAAATAAAAGTTAGTGTGCTTTATCCCAAAGGATTAAACGCAAGTGTATATCTTCTTACTGGATGCTTTTTGAATAGCACCATTTATTTAAATGATGTAAATGTGTGTGTGTTTTGTGTGTGTGTGTGTGTGTGTGTGTGTGTGTGTGTGTGTGTGTGTGTTTATATATATATATATATATATATATATATATATATATATATATATATATATAGAGAGAGAGAGAGAGAGAGAGGACAATTAATGTAGCTGGGACCACCAGTCTTTACCTACCTAAGACCTAAGCGCACCTAAAAACATGCTGGCTATGCCCTTGCAACTCCCACTCTAATATCATCCACCCCATCCAACCACTACCTTTCTTTCCATCTCACTAACTACCTTGATTATAGCAAGCTCAGATGCTCATAAGCCTAGTACTTTTTATACAGCAGGAACTTCTTATTGTAACATTTGTTAATGTCTGTTATGTACTTCACAGATAAAGATTCTAGTTGTCTACTGATGTACTATGTTTTTCATCTGTAAATATGTTTGTAATTAATTGCTATGTTAAATTGTTAATTGCTATGTAATCCAGTGTCACTACTGTCTGTTTATTTTAACTGTGGAGCTTTTCTCCCTGGGCCTCCGCTGTAAATGGACCTATATCCAGTCGGACACTCCCAGTCAACAACTGTAAATAAATAAATAAATTTACACAAATAGTGCAGTTTGCTGTATACAAGTGTAGATAAAGTAAAGCAGGATCTTCCAAACAAAACAAAGTCTTCCAGGTTTAACTGAATGTACAACAAATAACTTTCATTCAGTCTCATATATGAGAAGTGGTCATATTTAATGCAGCCCTTTCGTTGTGTATTCCTCTTGCAGCAGCATTCCCAGGTTCTCCTGTACCATAGTTGATGGTGTGCGTCTCTCAGGACAGCTACTCAGTGCCTTTCATAAAAGGAAATGTTCTCTGCCTGAACTTCCTTTATACTACAACTAACAAATTATTAAAGAAAGTTGCTGTTACTGATAGATCTAGATAGGTATCTTCAAGCAACAGAATCATCTTAGCAAAACACTTAGTGAGATTAAATAAATTATACTTTTATTATAAGCATTATTTACACCACAATTTAGACATATAGACATTGTTCAGAGCACTATTTATATATATTTATGTGTGTGTGTGTGTGTGTGTGTGTGTGTGTGTGTGTGTGTGTGTGTGTGTGTGTGTGTGTGTGTGTGTGTGTGTGTGTGTGTGTGTGTGTGTAAGTATATATACATATATATATATATATATATATATATATATATATATATATATATATATATTATTTTTCTTGCTCCTGTTAGGGTCATCACAGTGGATCATCTACTTCCATTTCTTGCTCTGTCACACCAACCACCTCCATGTCCTCTCTCACCACATCCATAAAACTTATCTTTGGCCTTCCTCTTTTCCTCTTACCTGACAGCTCCATCCTTAGCATCCTTCTGCAAATATACCTAGCATCCCTCCTCAGCAAATGTCCAAACTAACGCAATCTCGCCTCTCTGGCTTTGTCTCCAAACCGTTCAACCTGAGCTAACCCTCTAGCATACTCATTTCTAATCCTGTCCATCCTCATCACACCCAGTGCAAATATTAACATCTTTTACTCTGCCACGTCTAGCTCTGACTCCTGTCTTTTCATCAGTGCCACCGTCTCTAACCTATATAACATAGCTGATCTCACTACCATCTTGTAGACCTTCCTTTTCACTCTTACTGGTACCCGTCTGTCACAAATCACTTCTGACACTCTTCTCCTCCCACTCCACCCTGCTTGCACTCTCTTCTTCACCTCTGAGCCACACTCACCATTACTCTGAACTGTTGATCCCAAGTGTTTAAACTCATTCACCTTCACCAACTGTACACCCTGAATCCTCAGCATTTCTCTGTGCTCCGTCTCATTCATGCACATATTTTCTGTCTTAGTCCTGCTGACCTTCATCCCTCTCCTATTTAGATCATATATCTCCCTGTATAGGGCCTCCTCAACCTGTTTCCTACTCTCACTACAGATTACAATGTCATCCGCAAACATCATAGTCCACAGGAACTCCGTTCCTATCTGATCTCGTCTGTCAACCTGTCCATCACCTTTGCAAATAAGAAAAGGCTAAGAGCTGATCCTTGATATAATCCCACCTCAACCTTGGAGGTATCTGTCACCCCTACTGCAGACCTCACCACTGTCACACTGCCCTCGTACATATCCTGTGCCACTTCCAACTTCCTCATACAGTGCCACAACTCCTCTCTAGGCACCCTGTCATATGCTTTCTCTAAGTCCACAAAGACACAATGTAACTCCTTATGACCTTCTCTATACTTCTCCAACAACAGCCTCAGAGCAAACATCGCATCTGTAGTGCTCTTTCCTGGCATAAAACCATACTGCTGTTCACAAATCATCACCTCCCTTTTTAACCTAGCTTCCACTACTATTTCCCATAACTTCATGCTGTGGCTAATCAGTTTTATTCCTCTGTAGTTACTACAGCTCTGCACATCACCCTTATTCTTAAAAATTGATACCAGTACACTTCTTCTCCACTCCTCAGGCATCACCTCACTTTCCAAGATTTTGTTAAACAATCTGTTTAAAAACTCCACTGCCATCTCTCCTAAACACCTCCATACTTCGACAAGTATGTCATCTGGACCAACAGCCTTTCCATTCTTCATTCTCTTCATAGCTGTCCTTACTTCCTCCTTGCTAATCCATTGCACTTCTGATTCACTATCCCCACATCATCCAACTTTCGCTCTCTCTCATTTTGTTCATTCATCAGCCCCTCAAAGTACTCTTTCCATCTGCTCAACACACTCTCCTTGTTTGTGAGTGCGTTTCCCTCATTATCCTTTATCACCTTCACCTGCTGCACATCTTTCCCAGCTTGGTCCCGCTGTCTAGCCAATCGGTACAGGTCCTTTTCTCCCTCCTTAGTGTCCAGCCTTTCATACAACTCTCCATATGCCTTATCCTTAGCCTTCGCAACCTCTCCCTTTGCCATGTACCTCCTCTCCTTGTACTCCTGTCTACTTTCTTCATCTGTCTGACAATCCCACTTCTTCTTTGTCAACCTCTTCCTCAGTATACTCTCCTGTACGTCCTCATTCCACCACCAGGTCTCTTTGTTGTCCTTCTTCTGTCCAGATGCCACACCAAGCACCTTTCTAGCTGTCTCCCTTACCATCTCAGTTGTGGCTGCCCAGCTATCTGGTAACTCTTCGTATGTATATAAATATATATATATATATATATATATATATATATATATATATATATCTATAGTTATATACAGTGGATATAAAAAGTTTACACACCCCTGTTATCTGTTGGGGAAAAAATATAAAAAATAAAAAATGTACAATAAGCAGGTTGCATAAGTGTGCACACCCTTAAACTAATACTTTGTTGAAGCATATTTTGATTTAATTACAGCAACCATATTTTGCAGTGTGGAGCTTATCTCCCCAGGCATTCACTGACAATGGGATTTTATCTTAACTGGACCTTCCTAGTAAACAAATGTCAAATAAATAAAAATAAATTTCAAAGACATGCAGTAGGTGGATCTGCCATTCTAAAATAGCCAAAGGAGTGTGTGTGTGTGTGTGTGTGTGTGTGTGTGTGTGTGTGTGTGTGTGTGTGTGTGTGTGTGTTTGTATAGTATGAAAGAATAACCATGAAAAGGATGGTCAACTGGTGGTGTGACCTTTGTCTCTAGATAATTATCACCGCTGAAATGACTCCCCAACCCCATATATAAAAATGGGAAAAAGGGGTTGTGGATTGACGGATGAATGTTACATGAGAAGGGTATCATGTAATGATGGTGGAAATAAGGTCATGATGTGACATAGCAAAACAAAAGGAGATATCAGTGCTTTTTATGCAATCAAAATGTGCATTGTAAGAATCTTTATTGGTCTGTCTTTATCTTAAGCAAACTGTAACCAGGATACCCAAAACAGATCAAGATTGTACTATATTACAGCTTGTGAAACTTTCAGCATTAGTACTAAATAATGTGGATTATTATTTTTTAATTATTCATCTGAATTGATCACGTTTGCCAAATTTCCTGACGACTGTCTTAGTAATTAGAAAAATAATAGCAGAATTAAACTGCTTTCCACAAGCTGCAACTTAATTTTCTTCTGTGCTATTCCACATTGTTAGCAGGCATAAGTTGTAGGGAGTAATTCTTCAAATGGTTTATCAGTTTTAGAAAATGAAAACAGTTTTAGCATGGAGTACAGCACTTTCAAGATACAGTTGTGTCCCCAGCTACAGTAATATAAATTCTATTTTGTCTAAACTGGAGTAGCTTTTATTCTTAAGAAAAAATGTTTTATCTACATTATGTTCAAAATAGCTTTTCCATTTTTCACAAAAAAATAATACCTTCCATGATGGCCATTATTTGAAAATAATTTGACCCCAAAACTGTAGAGGTCCTGTGTCTGCAGATTTAGGACTCATTACACTCTATGAACAGTTTATTTCCCAATAACAACAATTTTTTGAATATTATTACTCAAAAACATAGAGTACAAACAGATTATCCATTTGTCTGAAAAAATGTACTTTAGATGAGCAGAGACTAATAAGTAAACTTATAAGTAAAACTTATTTTATGTGAGGTTGGATTAGTGAAGTCTGTTTTGTATGAAACAGCATGGGGGATATAACATAATTTATTAAAAGCATCATGGGAAAGTAACAGTGATTGTACTGGCACTGGTACTGTTATCCTAGGGACATAGATGAGTATATTTGTGAACATAATAGTCATGGCATACCCAGTTGTAGTGCTGTACATCTAGAATCAGAATGGTAGTATATTAACTGGTTAAATCTATTGATAGTTGATAGGGGCACACAGGGCCAGAGTATATTAACTGGTTAAATTTATTGATATTTGATAGGTGTACACAGGGCCGGCCATAGGTCAGCTGGCACCCTAGGTGAAAGGGCTCCTGGTCCCCCCAATGCCACTGACTTTGGCCCCAAACACACCCACACTCACACCACCCAGTGCCTCCCCATCCCAGCCCACCTACACCATTCAAATTACTTTTTATTTCCTTCATCTCACAGTTTGCCGTACTCTTCAATTTTTTCCTACATTTATTCAATCAGCACATTTTAAGTAGGCAGAAATGCTGCCTGATAACTGTGTAGGAAACAGCTCAAGTAAGCTGGGGTCAGGGTCTGCAAGAAGCCATGGGGGTTTCTAGATGCTTTCCTGAGGTACATTCTACAATTCATTGAAAGAAGTTTGGCATCCAGTGATGGCCTGAGCAACACTTGTGATTAAGGAAAGAATTTCTCTCTTACTTTTCAACTTTATTTTTCCGTGAATCTTTGTAATACACCTTAAGTAACCAAGAGTATACTTATAAATGGAGTGGCGATAACTGCATTAACCCAGGAATCTGGGGACTATATGGCCATGGGGCTTCTAGATGCTCTGGTGTGCATTTAAATTGTTTTTTAAACATTTTGACATAATGAAGGCCAGAACAAAAATCATGATTAAGGGAAGAAAATCAGTCTTGCTGTTCAAATTTGGTTTTCCCTGAATCTTTATAACACACAGTAGTGGACCAAGGCTACACTGTAATAACTGGGGTAGAAGTAATTGCAGTAAGCCGGAGAGTCTGTGGGCCATGAGGCCACAAGAAGCCATTAGTCTTCTAGATGCCCTGAGGTGCATTTTTACAGTTGGTTCATAACTTTGCATTCGATGAAGGCCTGAACAAAAATCCTGCTTAAGGGAAGAAATTAAGTTTTACTCATCGATTTTGGTTTTCCCTGAATCCTTTCCACACACTTCAACTGACCAAGACTACAGTGTGTTAAGTAAATTAAGATGGGGGTCTACGGACCATTAGGCACCAGAAGCCATGGAGTTGTAGATGTTCAGATGTGTATTTTAGAGCGTTTTTTTCATCCTTTTGATTTGGTGATGACCTGAACAAAAAACATATATAAGAAAAGTAATTCAGTAGTAATTTTTTTATTTCAAGGAGGAAATTAATTGTATCCAAAGCTTAATGCTCAAAGTTAACCAAGTAGTGCACAATAAATACAGAAGACAAATACTTGTGACAGCCCATAAATCATATCTAGAAACAGTACCTGCCTTCCTATGCCGCTTTAAAAAAGGTAGTCACTTTCTTTATATCTGGTGCTAAATTTGGATGAAAATTTACAAACAAATGGTCACAATCATATTCCAGGTCACTGTTGTCATATGTATATACAGCATGCCTCCTTACCCTTACCCACAAAAGACAGCTACTTTCTGTGAACCACCTCTATTGTCACACTTGGATAAAACTGAAAACACAAATAAAACATATTTCCTGTCAGAATATATAAACAGAATGCTTTTTTACCTCCACTAAAACATAGCCACTTGTATCTGCATCTGGTGTTTGATTGTGAGGAAAATGAAAAAAAAAACTAATAATCCAGAGAATTTATTAAAGCTCCTTGAATTAACTGTATAGCTTGCACTAGAAAGACCCTTCCAGTGCAGTGTGCCCATTTGCAATTCAGAAATATGCTAGCCATGATGGGGGAAGACCTCATTATCAGCTAATTTGAATGTTTTCTGAATCACACACACACACACACACACACACACACACACACACACACACACACACACACGCACAATATCGTATTGCCATTATAGTACATATGTATTAGGCCGTTGTGGTCTAGTATATCCTTCAACCCCACATCATTGTTATGATGTCTGTGCTGGTGTGGTACTTTAGAAAATCATCCCTGGTGTCTAGTGTAGCACCCCATCCTCCAATTCCCCTTACAATGTTAGTGCCAGTGTGACACTACCGTCCTGGTGTTAAATGGTTCTCCACAGCCCATCCTTCACACACAATAAGATCCTTACTGCAAGAAGGACATGACGGACAGAAAAGTACAGATGAGAGCTTTCATTCCTTTTAATTAATGTAATGGAACTTCTTCAGATAAATGAACATTCTGGGATTCACCCTTATATTGCAAGAGTCAAATAATCACATCACTTTATTAACAAAAAATGTTTTAATTTAAAGACACATTTCCTTAAACAAGTTAAAAAATAATACGTATTAAAACTAAAAATATTACTCTTGAAAGAGGATATAAAACCTATAACAAATGGGAACTGGCTATACATAATCTAACCCTAAAAATAATACATGACAACATTCTTACACTCAAATTCTGTCTGCTTTTAATGCTAACAAACAGAGATTGTATCATTAATTCCTGGAGCAGCAGCTCCTACTTGCATGCTGTGTGACCCTGATCTAACAACATCACTTACTTCTAGTCATATGGCTTCCTGTAAAAGAGACTTAAGTATTCCACTGTGACTACCTATTTCCAAAATACTAAACTCACAACTAATGTAGCTGCAGCAAATAGGGATAAAAGCAAGGTTTTCAGAAAAGCTCTACAGGAATGCTTGCACCGAAATCTATGGTATGTGGAATAGTGCACTCTAGTTAGCAATATTTGCAGGCTGCTGAGAAGGAATACAGCTGTTCTAACTATATAAAGGTTATGCTTAACCTAGGGAATGAAGTATGGCTGTGGCTACTGAGGAGAGATGGTTGGACCTCACTGAATGCCACATTCTTCACCATAATGCATTAAAAAGTTTAAGCTGAACAGAATGAAAAGAAAACTAGGTATGTTTAATGCATTTGCATTCATATTGCTGCATATAAATTTATCTCATGCTGAGGTTTTGCCTGCTACAAAGGATTATTCTGTCCTTATCATCTATACTCATAAATATTGGAAGAAGCCATAATTCATGGGAAAGAGGCAGTTTGAAGTATGCATGCTTTAACTCTGGAACTCTGTTCCCTGAGAAACTAAGCTTAACAAAGAATTTGTATAAGTAGGTCTCCAGTCTTATACTACTCTGGAATAATTAAGAATATTTTGTTCCACACTAAGCTCAAGGGAAGAATGCCGTGTCTACAGAGAGTTTCTGCTTAGGTCATATTGTGAGCTCTTAGAATTCTATGAATTCATCTCACTGATTTCCAGCATATGTCCAACTTCCTGCAGCTTGCCCGCAGCTTGGAACCATGCCTGAAAAGATTGATTCTTGCTTGCCTTTATATGCTGAGTCTAGTGTTCTATCAGAATGTCTCTTGTTTAAGCAGTGTGGTCTTTCCATCTACATTAATGGAGGCCTTGTTGACCTCTGTCTTAAAGAAGTGTAGCTTAGATCTTGACGACCTGGATAGCTACAGTATGATGTTTATACTACTTTCTATTCAGGAGTTTGCACTAAATTTAATACTGAGATGGCTCTCTCTAAGATTATGAGTGGCCTAATGGCATCAGATCATTGTTATTACTTTGTCCTGATCTTGTTTGATCTTCTATGTATTTGATATGGTGGACCATTATACTTTTAGGTATTGTTCTGGAATGGCTTGTCTCCTAACTTTCTAAAATAAAAGCAGTGAATATTGAGAGATGCTAATTCTTCTCCTTGTCCCACTATTCTCTGCAGTGCCCTGCAGGGATGTATTTTTCTGTTTTTTGAGTGGAAGCTAAGAAAGAAAGCGCTCCATTATCATTGCTATGTAAATAGCAAATAACTGTACCCCTCCATCCATTAGGGAAAATATCTACTATGGATTCTCTTTGCAGTTATGTGGAATACATCTCAAGTTGAATGAGTAGTAATCAGCTGGGACTCAACACCTTCAGGCCATGGCTATTCACACCACCTTATGGAAGTCCAACTGCCTGGACTTTAATCCCACCATCTTTAATGGAGTTGACAGGCTGCATTTTGTGGACAAAATGGAATTCTTGTTGTGGTCCTCCATAACAGTTGGATTTTGTCGGATGTTAGGGATCAGGTGCTTTACCTCACCATGCTTATATTTATGGAATATCACCCATATCAAATACTTCCTCCGTCGGGACCTTTATGTGGTTTTTGCATGCTGTGTTGTTGTCCCTATAGGACTACTGTAACTCCCTGTATGTAGGGCTTCATATATTGACAGTTGGTACAGAAATCTCAGCCCAGCTATTTTTAAGTATTCTTAGTTACCTTGATGTTACTTGTGCAATGGGAAACCTGCACTGCCCTGCAATTTGACCTTGTATAACATTTAAAGTTCTATAAATATTGTACAGGCCCCTGTATTCTTCCTCCCTAGGGTTGCTGAAGGTTTCTAGTGTAAAATTACAAACATATAGAATTTTGTCTTTCTGCTGTATGAGTCTGTATGAGTCTGGAACTTTCTCGTCCAGTGTCTCGTCTCGTCCAAAAACATAGAGTACAAACAGATTATCCATTTGTCTGAAAAAATGTACTTTAGATGAGCAGAGACTAATAAGTAAACTTATAAGTAAAACTTCTTTTATGTGAGGTTGGATTAGTGAAGTCTGTTTTGTATGAAACAGCATGGGGGATATAACATAATTTATTAAAAGCATCATGGGAAAGTACCAGTGATTGTACTGGCACTGGTACTGTTATCCTAGGGACATAGATGAGTATATTTGTGAACATAATAGTCATGGCATACCCAGTTGTAGTGCTGTACATCTAGAATCAGAATGGTAGTATATTAACTGGTTAAATCTATTGATAGTTGATAGGGGCACACAGGGCCAGAGTATATTAACTGGTTAAATTTATTGATATTTGATAGGTGTACACAGGGCCGGCCATAGGTCAGCTGGCACTGTAGGTGAAAGGGCTCCTGGTCCCCCCAATGCCACTGACTTTGGCCCCAAACCCACCCACACTCATACCACCCAGTGCCTCCCCATCCCAGCCCACCTACATCATCCAAATTACTTTTTATTTCCTTCATCTCACAGTTTGCCGTACTCTTCAATTTTTTCCTACATTTATTCAATCAGCACATTTTAAGTAGGCAGAAATGCTGCCTGATAACTGTGTAGGAAACAGCTCAAGTAAGCTGGGGTCAGGGTCTGCAAGAAGCCATGGGGGTTTCTAGATGCTTTCCTGAGGTACATTCTACAATTCATTGAAAGAAGTTTGGCATCCAGTGATGGCCTGAGCAACACTTGTGATTAAGGAAAGAATTTCTCTCTTACTTTTCAACTTTATTTTTCCGTGAATCTTTGTAATACACCTTAACTAACCAAGAGTATACTTATAAATGGAGTGGAGATAACTGCATTAACCCAGGAATCTGGGGACTATATGGCCATGGGGCTTCTAGATGCTCTGATGTGCATTTAAATTGTTTTTTAAACATTTTGACATAATGAAGGCCAGAACAAAAATCATGATTAAGGGAAGAAAATCAGTCTTGCTGTTCAAATTTGGTTTTCCCTGAATCTTTATAACACACAGTAGTGGACCAAGGCTACACTGTAATAACTGGGGTAGAAGTAATTGCAGTAAGCCGGAGAGTCTGTGGGCCATGAGGCCACAAGAAGCCATTAGTCTTCTAGATGCCCTGAGGTGCATTTTTACAGTTGGTTTTGGTTAACTTTGCATTCGATGAAGGCCTGAACAAAAATGGAAGAAATTAAGTTTTACTCATCGATTTTGGTTTTCCCTGAATCCTTTCTACACACTTCAACTGACCAAGACTACAGTGTGTTAAGTAAATTAAGATGGGGGTCTACGGACCATTAGGCACCAGAAGCCATGGAGTTGTAGATGTTCAGATGTGTATTTTAGAGCGTTTTTTTCATCCTTTTGATTTGGTGATGACCTGAACAAAAAACATATATAAGAAAAGTAATTCAGTAGTAATTTTTTTATTTCAAGGAGGAAATTAATTGTATCCAAAGCTTAATGCTCAAAGTTAACCAAGTAGTGCACAATAAATACAGAAGACAAATACTTGTGACAGCCCATAAATCATATCTAGAAACAGTACCTGCCTTCCTATGCCGCTTTAAAAAAGGTAGTCACTTTCTTTATATCTGGTGCTAAATTTGGATGAAAATTTACAGACAAATGGTCACAATCATATTCCAGTTCACTGTTGTCATATGTATATACAGCATGCCTCCTTACCCTTACCCACAAAAGACAGCTACTTTCTGTGAACCACCTCTATTGTCACACTTGGATAAAACTGAAAACACAAATAAAACATATTTCCTGTCAGAATATATAAACAGAATGCTTCTTTACCTCCACTAAAACATAGCTACTTGTATCTGCATCTGGTGTTTGATTGTGAGGAAAATGAAAAAAAAAACTAATAATCCAGAGAATTTATTAAAGCTCCTTGAATTAACTGTATAGCTTGCACTAGAAAGACCCTTCCAGTGCAGTGTGCCCATTTGCAATTCAGAAATATGCTAGCCATGATGGGGGAAGACCTCATTATCAGCTAATTTGAATGTTTTCTGAATCACACACACACACACACACACACACACACACACACACACACACACACACACACACACACACACACACACACACACACACACACACGCACAATACCGTATTGCCATTATAGTACATATGTATTAGGCCGTTGTGGTCTAGGATATCCTTCAACCCAACATCATTGTTATGATGTCTGTGCTGGTGTGGTACTTTAGAAAATCATCCCTGGTGTCTAGTGTAGCACCCCATCCTGCAATTCCCCTTACAATGTTAGTGCCAGTGTGACACTACCGTCCTGGTGTTTAATGGTTCTCCACAGCCCATCCTTCACACACAATAAGATCCTTACTGCAAGAAGGACATGACGGACAGAAAAGTACAGATGAGAGCTTTCATTCCTTTTAATTAATGTAATGGAACTTCTTCAGATAAATGAACATTCTGGGATTCACCCTTATATTGCAAGAGTCAAATAATCACATCACTTTATTAACAAAAAATGTTTTAATTTAAAGACACATTTCCTTAAACAAGTTAAAAACTAATACGTATTAAAACTAAAAATATTACTCTTGAAAGAGGATATAAAACCTATAACAAATGGGAACTGGCTATACATAATCTAACCCTAAAAATAATACATGACAACACTCTTACACTCAAATTCTGTCTGCTTTTAATGCTTACAAGCAGAGATTGTATCATTAATTCCAGGAGCAGCAGCTCCTACTTGCATGCTGTGTGACCCTGATCTAACAACATCACTTACTTCTAGTCATATGGCTTCCTGTAAAAGAGACTTAAGTATTCCACTGTGACTACCTATTTCCAAAATACTAAACTCACAACTAATGTAGCTGCAGCAAATAGGGATAAAAGCAAGGTTTTCAGAAAAGCTCTACAGGAATGCTTGCACCGAAATCTATGGTATGTGGATTAGTGCACTCTAGTTAGCAATATTTGCAGGCTGCTGAGAAGGAATACAGCTGTTCTAACTATATAAAGATATAAAGAGTATGCTTAACCTAGGGAATGAACTATGGCTGTGGCTACTGAGGAGAGATGGTTGGACCTCACTGAATGCCACATTCTTCACCATAATGCATTAAAAAGTTTAAGCTGAACAGAATGAAAAGAAAACTAGGTATGTTTAATGCATTTGCATTCATATTGCTGCATATAAATTTATCTCATGCTGAGGTTTTGCCTGCTACAAAGGATTATTCTGTCCTTATCATCTATACTCATAAATATTGGAAGAAGCCATAATTCATGGGAAAGAGGCAGTTTGACGTATGCATGCTTTAACTCTGGAACTCTGTTCCCTGAGAAACTAAGCTTAACAAAGAATTTGTATAAGTAGGTCTCCAGTGTTATACTACTCTGGAATAATTAAGAATATTTTGTTCCACACTAAGCTCAAGGGAAGAATGCCGTGTCTACAGAGAGTTTCTGCTTAGGTCATATTGTGAGCTCTTAGAATTCTATGAATTCATCTCACTGATTTCCAGCATATGTCCAACTTCCTGCAGCTTGCCCGCAGCTTGGAACCATGCCTGAAAAGATTGATTCTTGCTTGCCTTTATATGCTGAGTCTAGTGTTCTATCAGAATGTCTCTTGTTTAAGCAATGTGGTCTTTCCATCTACATTAATGGAGGCCTTGTTGACCTCTGTCTTAAAGAAGTGTAGCTTAGATCTTGACGACCTGGATAGCTACAGTATGATGTTTATACTACTTTCTATTCAGGAGTTTGCACTAAATTTAATACTGAGATGGCTCTCTCTAAGATTATGAGTGGCCTAATGGCATCAGATCATTGTTATTACTTTGTCCTGATCTTGTTTGATCTTCTATGTATTTGATATGGTGGACCATTATACTTTTAGGTATTGTTCTGGAATGGCTTGTCTCCTAACTTTCTAAAATAAAAGCAGTGAATATTGAGAGATGCTAATTCTTCTCCTTGTCCCACTATTCTCTGCGGTGCCCTGCAGGGATGTATTTTTCTGCTTTTTGAGTGGAAGCTAAGAAAGAAAGCGCTCCATTATCATTGCTATGTAAATAGCAAATAACTGTACCCCTCCATCCATTAGGGAAAATATCTACTATGGATTCTCTTTGCAGTTATGTGGAATACATCTCAAGTTGAATGAGTAGTAATCAGCTGGGACTCAACACCTTCAGGCCATGGCTATTCACACCACCTTATGGAAGTCCAACTGCCTGGACTTTAATCCCACCATCTTTAATGGAGTTGACAGGCTGCATTTTGTGGACAAAATGGAATTCTTGTTGTGGTCCTCCATAACAGTTGGATTTTGTCGGATGTTAGGGATCAGGTGCTTTACCTCACCATGCTTATATTTATGGAATATCACCCATATCAAATACTTCCTCCGTCGGGACCTTTATGTGGTTTTGCATGCTGTGTTGTTGTCCCTATAGGACTACTGTAACTCCCTGTATGTAGGGCTTCATATATTGACAGTTGGTACAGAAATCTCAGCCCAGCTATTTTTAAGTATTCTTAGTTACCTTGATGTTACTTGTGCAATGGGAAACCTGCACTGCCCTGCAATTTGACCTTGTATAACATTTAAAGTTCTATAAATATTGTACAGGCCCCTGTATTCTTCCTCCCTAGGGTTGCTGAAGGTTTCTAGTGTAAAATTACAAACATATAGAATTTTGTCTTTCTGCTGTATGAGTCTGTATGAGTCTGGAACTTTCTCGTCCAGGGTTTGAAGGAGTTCCACACATTGACCAACTGTAAGAAGTCCCTGATGTTACACTTTGTTATTATAACCTATGCCACTGCTGAATTTTCCAGTTTTTAATTTTTAAACCTTTAGAACAATTTACAGATTTATATTTCTTTGTGCATTGATTTTGTATTTTGTTTTATTTGGTTTTATTAAATAGTGTTCGATTACAGGCACGTGAATAGACTTGAATTAGAATTTACTGATAAACATGATTCACAGGTATAACCATTTGGGTCCCCTTGACTTCATCGACACACCGAAACACCGACGCTAAGAAGACCGACTCGAGAAGACCGACGAGACAGATGATCGACAATGTGAAATCCCGACAGCCGAAACACCGACATGGGCAAAGTGTGAGCGCGAGTCGGTAAGTGTGCGATAGAGAGGGATTTGGCGTTAGGGAGTGGACAGGTAAGTGTGTGATAGTGAGGGATATAGCATTAGGGAGCGGACAGGTAAGTGTGAGATAGTGTGGGATTTAGGGTTAGGGTGCGGGAAAGGTGAGTGTGCGGTAGTGACGGACTTTAGGTGTAGTGGCAGGTTAAGTGAGTTAAGGTTAGGGTGCGGGTAGGGTAAGTGTGCGATAGTGACGGAATGTAGGTTTAGTGGCGGGTTAAGTGAGTTAGGGTTAGGGTGCGGGTAGGGTAAGTGTGTGGTAGTGTTTGATCTTAGGGTTAGGGTTTGGGTTAGGGTTAGTGCATGTATAGTTGTGTGTTATGTGTAGTTTACGTTTTGTGTGTCGGTGTTTTGGGTGTCGGTGTTATGGTGTTCGGTTTTGTGCGTTTTCGGTGTTTTGGTGTCGTTGTTTTGAGTGTCGGGTTTATGGCGTGTCGGTGTTGTGATAGGGATCCAACCATTTACATGCCCATACTTTTGTCCATTTTGTGTTTTCATTGATTATGCAAATTGTTATTTTATGGAGTACTCTCCTAGGTCTCTACTTTCAAGGGGTCCTACCTAATCAGATTGACAGGTTAACAAAACGTAAATAAAATATATATATTAAAGGATGGCATAGGCTGCCTTATTCTGAAAAAAAATTTTTGAATATAGGCATCTCTGTGATGCGTGAATGATGGGTTAGGGTCTACCACATAAGTGTGTGAAACGTTGCAATGTTCTATTAAGACTGGATTGTGCCAATTTAGTGGAGTGTTCCTGAGTGTGGCAGTGGTATCAAACATGGCCCTTTTTGTAGTTAAACTGTAGCATTTTCTGCACAGACTGATTGACAGCCTCATTAAGAGTAGCCCTCACCTGCATTGCTATGATCAGAGAGGCAGTAACCTTTCAGCTACAGGTTAGTTGATATGATGGCAACATGGACAATAACTAAACTAGTGGGTGCCAAGGTAGTTTGCTTTTTCAGCATTTTTTTTTTTTATTTCAAAATCATTAGGTATCCGATTATAGTAACCCGCGGTGGTGGTGCTGTGGTAGCGTTGTCGCCTCACAGTAAGACGCTGTCCGGTTCGATTCTCAGCTAGAGCGTCTTCTGCATGGAGATATGCGTGAATGGGTGTACCTTTGTTGAAGGTTGTGCGTCAGGGCTGGTAACTCGGCATGTAAAAATCAACTACCAATCATTAGCGGACCGGAGTTCCACTGTGGTGACCCTTAACCGGGAAAAGCCGAAAGACACAAACAAACATTAGGTATCCGATTATAACATAAACATTTTCATTCTCAGGACACTTTAGAGGGACTTATTTTGATAATATGTTAACTGTATTAATAAAATAATTATTGTGCAGCTTCCTATTAATATGAACAGAAATTGGATTTGTGAGTGAGACATCATGATATTCATTAGCATGCCATCCCTTGATACCATGTCCCTTGTGTTGCGAGAGCAGTTTGCATTGCATTTAGCTGATCTCACAGCTGTGGTGTGAGTTATTCTCATATGTGTTGAGCATAAAAGGCTGCAGTGGGTACAGATTTGACTGATAACTTCAGGTGCAATCACTGTAGTGGACTGGGCATTAGGGGACTCAGTATTTCTGTGCAGTGAAAGTTAAAGTCACTACTCATAGTAATAACTGGATATTTTTTAAATAGTATACATTGAATTATGTGTAAGGCTGAAAGGGGAAGGTAAGAAATCCATAGTGTATATATTGTGATTGTTAAGAGGTAATACTGTAAAGTATGGGCAAAGCCTGATAGTGATTCAGCAAGATACCCTGAAGTATAGCGTGCCAGACTGTTCTTGTTTGAGACTCAAGAAAGAAGGCTATGTTATGAGTGTTCGAGGTGGGGAGTGCTGTTCTCCAAGACTAGTAGGTATGTCTTAGGAATACTGGCAAAACAGACAAAATTACTATTTATCTTTTGCCAAAAATCAGATTTTTTTTTACTAAGTAATAGGAGTTGTAGTTTTAAGCAAATCCAGTATGTGAGATGGGGAACTCTAACCTGATTATTCTGTTAAATAACAATGTAGCAGAATTGATATTTCAATAAAGACATTTCTTGTTTAAAAGAAAAATAGAGCACTGTAGCAGATGCACTCTGCTCTTACTTAGAATGCTGTTCTCTTGAGAGTACAGATAACTGCAGATTATCCTATGTGATTTCAGGTCTTGTGTTACTTACCGTATATACTCGCATATAAGCCTACATCGCATATAAGCCAACCCCTTAAAACTGCTTTAAAATGGCCAGTTTTTGCAAAAACCCGCATATAAGCCTTTTGGAATGACACAAAAACGTGTTCTGCTCTTTCCACATTGTTTGCTATAATAATATCTGAACCTCCACTCATAAGTTGTTCACAACTGATGATTAATGAAGTATATATTTAGAAAAAATTATACATTTTGATATGAATAAAGACAAAAATTCTTTTGTTGTTTTATTTATTCACAAATAACTATCACATTTCTGTTTATAATTTACCGTAGTGTTCTTACAAATAATTAGAAACCTTCAAAATCATTGTCACTATCACCCTCATCGTCAGACTCCCCAAACAGCTTTCTCCATTCCTCTTCTGTGTACTGAACATTGTCATCATCCCACAGTACCTCATCTGCATCCTCTGGTTCTGCATCATCTTCGCTGTCTGAGGCTGTTTCCTGAGTCTCCTCCTGCCACAGGTAGTCGTCTTCAGTGCCATCTAATTTGTTGCTGATGCTGCATTTCAGAAATGACTTTTGTACCATTTCTGCAGGAATCTCATCCCATTCTGTCTTCACCCACGACACAACTGTAGGCAAGGAAGTTCACTTGAAATTGCCTTTAGCAGTCAACTCAGCTTTGCCTTCCACCATCCATAGTGTCCACAGGTTTCTCATCTTTGTCTTGAATGGCTTGTTTAGGCTCACATCCAGAGGTTGCAGCATGCCAGTCAAGCCTCCAGGTATGACCGCTTGAGTTGTCTTTTCCTCCTTGAGCTTCCTCTTTACCTTCTCTGTTAGATGGGCCTTGAATTGGTCCCAGACTAGCAGAGAAGGTTTCTTCAACAGGCCTCCATTTCTCCTCACCCACACTTGATCGAGCCATTTCTTCACTCCTTCTTCATCCATCCATCCTTTTGGGTGTTGATGGATGATCACACCACTGGGGAATTTATCCTTTGGGGGAGTCTTTCTCTTGAATATTACTATTGGAGGTAATTTCCCCCCATCTGCAGTACAGGCCAATACCACGGTGAAATGAGTCTTCTCATGCCCAGTCGTCTTGATCAGCACAGTTCTTTCACCCTTTTTGTTGAGTGTAACTGTGCTGGGCATGTCAAAGCACATGGGTGTCTCATCCATGTTGCCAGTTCTGCAGAGAAGGAAGTCACCAGCCTTTCTTTGATCAATAACATACTTTTGAAAATCCAAAAGTTTATGTTCATATTGTGATGGCAATTTTTGTGCAATTTTCGTTCTCTGTCTCAAACTTATAGAGTGTCTGTTCAGAAAACGTGTACACCAACCTGTGGAAGCAGTGAACCCTTCATATTTCTTGGCTTGTGCAATCTTGAGGGCTTGCAAACGAACACTTAGCCGAGACACTCCATATCCATTTTGTCTCTGGGCTTCAAACCACTCTAAGATCTCCTTCTCCATTTCTGGATACTGTCCATGTTTTGGTCCCCTGTTCGCACATTTGTCCTTAGGTGCAATATCCAGTGATGTATCCTTTTTCCATCGTCTGACATTGCTTTCATCTACACCAAACTTTCTTGCTGCCTCCAGGTTGCTTGTTTCTTCAGCGGCCTTTATCACTTTTAGCTTGAAGTCAGCAGTATGGGACATACGTTTTCTTTTTTCTACAGGCATGGTGTATTGCACAAATAATTTTACAACTAAAATTATCAAAGTTCAGCACACTTTGCTATTCCCGTATAAGCCACGCTACCCTCGTCCCCCTTCCCACGCGCTGCGCTGCCTACCAACTGACTGCCTCTGTTTTCCCTCTTCGTGCCTATGCATGCATACAAAAGCTTTCAAGCTTTGTGTGCACACCAGTGGCAATCCGTAACCAAGGTTGGGGCTAGCGGTGATGCCAAGGTGATCGGTAGTTAATGTGATTTAAGGGGATTCCTTTACGACTGGCTTTGTTTGAGCGTGTTATTTCTAAGAAATCAGACCGTGTACCGATGACGTCGGCTTCACCGCTAGCTCTAGCTTGGTTACGGCTCGCCACTGGTGCATTCATTTTGTTTTATGCGCATATAAGTCGACCCCCTGATTTCAGTATTGTATTTTATAGTTCTAAATTTGGCTTATATGCGAGCATATACGGTACTTCTAGTCATATGCCTTCCTGTAAAAGAGACTTAAGTGTTCCACTGTGACTACCTAGTTTCCAAAATACTAAACTCACAACTAATGTAGCTACAGCATACAGATCCATAGTGTGTGTGTGTGTGTGTGTGTGTGTGTGTGTGTGTGTGTGTGTGTGTGTGTGTGTGTGTGTGTGTGAGATACTGGCTTAATTGTAAGATACTACAACAGAACTACTCTTTCTCCTTAATGACAGACATAGGAATAAAGGATCAGTGCCAGTCATAATCTGTAATTTTCATTTTTTTCACTAAATGACAAGGCTTGTGTTTGTATAAGTAAAATGTAATATGTGTGTGTGTGTGTGTGTGTGTGTGTGTGTGTGTGTGTGTGTGTGTGTGTGTGTGTGTGTGTGTGTGTGTGTGTGTGTGTGTGTGTGTGTGTGTGTGTGTGTGTGTGTGTGTGTGTGTGTGTGTGTGTGTGTGTGTGTGTGTGTGTGTCTAAATTAGCCTTATTACACTGATGGAAAATACTGTGACAGACATACTCTGCTGCTACTTAGACTGCAGTTCTCTCCATAGGGATATTCATAGGGTCTGATAGTTGCCAGTCACCATCTATGTTGCAATGTTGCATTTTCTTCTGAACAACAGGGCTTCTGTTTATATCAGTAAATCCAAAATGTGTGTGTGTGTCTGTGTGTGTGTGTGTGTGTGTGTGTGTGTGTGTGTGTGTGTGTGTATGTGTATGTGTGTGTGTGTGTGTGTGTGTGTGTGTGTGTGTGTGTGTGTGTGTGTGTGTGTGTGTGTGTGTGTGTGTGTTGGAGGAATATTAGCCTGATTACACTGAAGAATAATACTGTGGTGGTCTTACATTGCAGTTACTTAGAAAACATTTTCTGCTTAGTGACAACCATTTGCTGTGATTTTTTTGTAATAGACAACACAGCTTGTTTTAGATATGTAAATCCAAGTGTGTGGGGGGAATGCTAGTCTGACTACCCTGTCTGAAACAATTGAGGCAAACACAGACTGCTGTTAATTAAACTGTCATTCCCTCCATATGGACAGATAATTGCCAGTCATCTTCTGTGAATGTTATTTTTAATAACCAACAGGCCTTATATTTATAGGCAGATACAATGTGTGTGGAGAATACTAGCCTGGTAACACTGCCAGGGAACCCTGTGGCAGATTAGGCATTTTGTTTACAGACTGTGAGTACAGAGTGCTTTATGATTATTTCGCTCTGCTTACTATCAGCTACTAGGAACAATATCCAAGTATCTCCTTAGTCTGTACTCCTGTTTTACTCCTCAGGATTAGGACTGCCACCCCTAGGATGGCATAGCAGAGGGAAAGGGGATTACGATCATCTGTTGGTGGAAGGTCAAAAGGAGAGGGGTAGCCTGCAGTGTCATATACACTGCTCATGTGAGGACTTTTTTTTGCCCTGACCAACCCCTAAATGTGAGTATATGTGCTAAGGTGGGCATACAGTGGTGTTGTGAGGGATCTACTCCCAGTTAGATGATGACTTCCCCCTCATTGTTCACCTGCCTACCATGACAGTCACCAGTCATAGTCATCAGTTTCACCAGTGGAATATGTGACCTTGGGTTGTCCCAGTATGCCTCCCATTGCTCCCCTGAAAAGGTAAGTAGGTATTGAGTTATGGCACCTCTTTCTTGCAGCCATTAGCTATTCCAATGCCCAGACTGCTGAACAAACCCAGGTCATCTAGGTTATAGGTTATTCCTCTGCCATATAGTGCTGCTGAGAAAGAGACTCCTTCCGACATTGAAAGCTTCAAAAAAGGGAAAAAATACTATTAAGTGCATTAAAAAAATAAAGTTCATTTTTTTTTTCATTGGGACAACAAGTAATTTTGTCTGCATTTCGTAGTACAGTGGTTATCCGGTGTTCTTTAAACAATAATACATACCACATACAACATGTGTCAAACCACTGAAAAGCTGATAGCAGAAAAATCATGTGTCTGTGATGTAGTAAATATTTTATTTTCCTCTTGAGTTATTATTTTTATGATCATTTAGTGTACAAAACTTCAGACTTTTAGAGGAGACATTAAGGATCTAAAAAAGTTTAAGAAAAAGATACTGTACCCACTACTGTGGAGGGTATATTTGCAGGCAGTGTCTCTTTTGCAGATGCATTTTGTGAAACACTGAATGTATAATCTAGTATGGGTTATTCACATTATGAACAGGACATGAAAGAGAGATCTGACATGGCTGCACATGATAGAGGTGACACATGCACTGTACTCTATAGTTCTCCTTATCTGCCAAGACACAGGCTGTAGTCAGTAATCAATCCAAACCTTTAGAGTATGGAAGACAAAGATGATAAAGAAGACAATGGATTTCATAGTGAGAATATTTCAGCTACATTTCCATTTTCCATGCAAGGGGTATATATTCACATACCAACAGGCAAGTCACATTAGGTGGAATGAGTTTGACAACTAGGAAAAACTCTTATAGTTCACTAGCAACCCTGTCATCAAAGTTGAACTGCCCTATTCAGCATTCCATTAATATGTTTCAAAGTACTTTTGGATGAAAAATAACCTGGATGGCAGTCAATATGTCATCCAGCACAAATACTGCGCACTGGAAATGTATCATATATATATATATATATATATATATATATATATATATATATAGCACAGAAAATACAGTCTGTTTCAAAATTGTATGAATTCATGACCGCATTCCCATTAACTGTCATAATTAAGAGACTAAAGATTCTGCACAACTGGTGCACATATCCACAACACTGAACACCAGGCTTTCATCATCTCATGAGCAGATATAATTTCCTGCATGTACAGATGTTCTTGTGTTTCAGGAATGAGTTTTCCACACAGTCATCCTCCAGACTAAATAAATCCAGTTAGTCATTTTGTGTAAATGTATCCACAGTCTACTCACCAGAAAGGCACATATCTACAGATGATTCACTTCTCTTATACAAAGACCAGTTTGGTTTCAAATATTTGTTACTAAAAAAAGTCTCAGCTTGACATAAATAGCTGTAAGCTGTATGAAAGCTCAGGTGAGACTATTACGGGAACATATGTATACAGTTCCATTGTGCATGCAGAAGCATGTACTGTTATGGATATAGCAGAGCAAGGTACATCTGGACCTCATCCTGAGGCTGTGAAGCACAATGTGAGCAGACTGTGACAGTGATGACACCAAAGGAGACTTTTATTCATTTGTTAGGTTCTGTAGTTGGGATGTGATATATTATGTTTGCTGATAAATATTCATCTTACCAAAAAAATGTATTTTAATCTACAGTGCCTGCAGGCAGTATTTTGTAAAACAACAGCCCTTTCTATGACAGTTATGCCATCACAGTTCCACAAGGCAAGTTCAGATATTAGTGATAGCAAATCATACATAGCTGAGAACGTCAAAAAATATAAGCTCTAATATTATACCAACCATACAAAGGGGTCAAATGATAGCATGTTGAATAATTCATTATAATAGTCTAAAGCTCAAGCCAGATGTTACCATTCAGTGAACAGCAAAAAGGGGTAGAAAAGATGTGAGGGAACAGGTGCCCAGAAGTTAAGAGTATGATAGATGTTAAAGTACAAAAAGAGCTATTTTTCCATCTGTTGGACATAACAGTTTTTAAATCCTTTCTGATACCTGGTAAAGATCATACAGCAATTTCAGGAAAGGTACCAGAGTGAGCACAGCTCTCATCTAGCTAATGCTGATATGGAGCTTTGTCTTTTGGCCAGATAGTTCACAGCTAGTTTACTACTACTGTCATCTCCTAGGAAGAAGAACCCAGCAGAAATGGTACAGGAATTGCTGTGCTCTGTGTGACGTGTGCAAATAGGGTCACAAAGAAGAAAATATACACAAGCAGGAATCATAAGTAGTCTACATTTTCCTAAAGTGCAGTGCTGCCGTTTGGGCTCACATTTTATAAAGTACCAAAAAAAAAAAAAAGCATGGAAAACCAGAAATTTTGGAGTCTTCCCTATCTTCTCCTTTGAGGTAATGGATAACTATAAGGGGATTTTTCCATATATATTTTAGTTTAAAAATAGAATATATTTTTGTTTTCTTTCTTTCTTTCTTTATTGTTACAAAAGCCAACTGTTGGTTAATATGGAACATGGTAATATTTGTTCTGTGCTGAGGGAGCAATATTATGTGTTCAAAATCAACAGTGGGTTGCCCTGATTTCCTTAAGGTTAGTATTACCGTCGTATGATATTTTTGTAGCTTTTGCTGCCATTATCATTCCCTGACAACAGTGTAATGAAGTCTCAAAGAGAGATATTAAATGCAGAGGCTGTCACTGTCATAGTCTAACATTTTGCATTATATTCACTTTCATTTGATGCAGTTTCAGTTGGAGGTATGTGACTTCTTCTCAGACTGTGTTGTGCAGCTTGCTTATCTTGGCAGGGTGGGATGGAGATGGTGTGCTTCACAACAGTGCTGAGCCCTACAGCAGTGTGCAATACATGACATGGAGCAGTATGGTCAGGTTTGATAATTACATTTCAAGAAGCCAAGGAGATTAGCTTGTTTGGATACATGCATGCATTTCCATGGGAAGCAGCTATAGTAAACATCATATTCATGACTAGAAGGATTAGGTTTGGAGGGGGTTGTGTAATTCACATATACATGGTCCACTGTCAGTCATTATTATCTTTCACTTGTTAGGGAAACTGAATAAGTCATTGGTCTCTTTCCTCGATCAAGTAATAAATGGTCACAAGAGTGTTAGCCTTGGTTAGAGAATGAATGAATGGGCTTGTCTGTTGACTTCATGAAGAGTGAATGGGTATATATAAGTGCCATGTGGTTGGTTGATCATGGCTAAGATCAATCTCTGTATTGCCAGCCCATTTTCTGTCAACAAAGCAGAAAACCAACAGTTGTACAATAAAGGATAATCCCAAGGGAAGGGGAATATGCCCCTTCCCCAGGGATTATGCATTCTCAAAGTTGTTATATGTTGTTAGTGGGGTTGGGTGGCACAGTCCTCCACATGAGGGGTGTAGGTGGGCTTGCTCCAATATAAAAAAGTGTTTTTTGCAGTGCATGCTTTGAAAAATAACATGGAGCATAAGCAAAAGAGTAATGACATTGTGCACGTTCACATTACTGGGTAGACACATTGACTTAACTGTGGATCAACTTTCCCACTAATATATGTGTTTGTGTGTTGTGCACGCATGCGCATATGTCTGTGTGTGTTCAGCAAATTCCAAATATAGCTCAAGGATTCAGTGTTTTTAACGTTCCTTTAATAAAGAAAAAAAAACACGTAAAGCAGACCGAGGTTTTGCCTATACCAGGCTTTTTCAGTGCTTACAGAATTAATTGTTTTCTCATTAAAATGCTAGTCCATTCATCACTATCGTTTTTAATGCAGTTTTATTAATTTAACATATTTACAGTATGTACACATAAAAAAAGAATTCAACTTCACGTATTGCTATACAATGATAGGAATCCATTGAGTCATCAAGGTAATATTACACAATTAACACATTAAGAATCTTGGTATTTCAATACATTTCAAGGTTACCCCCACCCACTAAAACTCTTAGTATGAGTTATAGATCTTATTCTGGTCACTTCTTTTTCAATTTTACATAATATTGCTGTTAAATTAAAAAAAAATTGTAGGAACTAAGTTCAATTTCCAGTTTTTTGTAATAACTTTTCTAGCAACTACCAAGAGAGCCCAAAACATTTTTTGCTCTTTGGCTTTTACAGATAGAGGAAATCAAACATTTATTAGTGTTAATGATCTAGTTAAAGAACAATTATCAGACCATAAACTCATAAAAACATACTTATCTCTTCCTGTTATATATTTTTTTTCACAATCCATAAACATGTGTATCCAATCAGTTTTTACATCTTTACTACATCTCCAGCAAACTGAAAAAGTAATTTTACTAAATTTAGAAATTATATAGGGAGTAACAGACATTCTATGCATACATTTCCACATAAAAACTTTTCATTGTAAACTCAAAGAAGTTTGACTAACTGATTTAAGTAACACAGTTTTATTCTTACCATCTATTGAGTCACTCAATCCACTACTATCTAAAAATTTCCAGAATTTTGCATCAAAATTCTTATTATTTATAATTATCTTACATATCTTAGGCAAGTTTCCTTTGTATGTCAATCTACTTTAAATAACAGCATTCATACATTCATATAATGGGGGAATAGTGTTCTGTTCCCCTTCACTCATAATATCCACAAATTAATTTAATTTAAATACTAACTGGTTAGCAGATTCATCCGGTGTATATTCTTTCATTAAATATTGTGGGGACTTAGCTTTTCCTTTATCAAAGCAATCAGATCATAATCATGATCCATTCCTTTTTAATAAATTCATTTTAACATTCTTCTGAGTTTCCTTAAATCTACAAGTATGGGCAATGGGAGAGCACACAAATTTCCATTTTTATATTAATGGAGTTTTAAAAACATATTTCTTAACTGTTTTAAGAATTGATTTCATATATTCGGAGATTGAAATGAATTTCCTTCTAAGGTAAATGTTAACCAGATGAAAGGATTCTAACATAGTTCTAACTTATCATATTTAATAAACCTATAAGAATTTAGTATAATCCACTCCTGGATGGTCTTCCATTCACTGTTGTAAGTTGAGTCTATACAGAGTATAATAGAGTTAAAATTTGCTGCAATAGAATAAGATTCTATGCCTGGGAAGCTAATATCACCATGCTTCCATAATCTTATATGAATTCTACAAGCAATTATCAGCTTTTTAGGATGCCGTAAGGATGAAGTTAGCACTTTTTCCATTTTCTTTGAAAGTTCTTTGTTAGGTGTTAAAGCTATTGAATGCAATACATATAATCTTGGGTAATATAACCATTGTAAGTACTAATCTCTCCTCAAAAGTAAAAAAATCATTACATTTTTAATAAGAAGTAACACGTCTTCAATTACTTTTACAAAATTATAATTAAAAATCTTACTAACATCTTGATAGAGTTTTATTCCTAAATATTTTAATTGTTTTCCTTCCTGATTATATTTACATTTTTTTTAAAACTTACTATCTAGTAATTGATTTAACTGTGAAGTCTCACAGTTTTATTATTAAGTTTCAGCAGCAATACTTCTTGAAACTTTTCAATTTCCTCATCTATTTATTCAATAGAATAATTTAAGTCCCCTATAGTTACTAAAATATCATCTGCACAAAACAGTATTTTAGATTAACAATCTCTATTAATCCATCAGTTGTTTTATTGCTTCTTATAATGTTAGCTAAGGGTTCGATAACTAATGCAAATAGTAAAGGGGAGAAGTGACAGCTTTGTTTTGTGACTTTGAGAAATGTAAGATCTGATTTTAACATATGCTTTGGAGTCTATATAGTTTTTTTTATTTAATATTCAATAACTTGTTATGGAAATGCAAATGCTTCTAAAGTTTTAAACAAGTTGTAATATAACGAATCAAAAGCTGTCTTGATAATATAAAGAAGAAAAACAGGCAATTCTCTGAAGAATGTCTCAAAGCACAATTAAATCCACCACAATCGAAAAGCAAAATGCAAACTACAGTTTATTAACGCAATTCCAAAACCAAGGCGTTTTCGTCCTATCCACTGGACTTCATCAGATAATTTCTTACATCATTAAAGTCAGTTATATACATCCTTCATTTCCATTTTCCAATCAAATAACTTCAATTAATTCAAATAGACAAATCAGTATACATCTAAAAACTCATGAATATTAAAATACAATTCATTTAATTCACATAAATACATCAAATTTCTAAAAAAAACTTTAACTTATATCTATTAATCACTTTTAAAATCAATTCCATTCATATTAAAGGGGCTAAATATATTTTTCTCCGTTATAAATAATAAAATACATATTTAAATATATATACATTAATAAACTTCACTTTCATGTAGCAAACATTAATACAACAGCACCATCTATTGACCAAATGTTTTATTACACTTAAAGTTATATTTTAGCTGCCTTTAATTTCAGTAGAGGTAAAATTGATATATATTCATTTAAAGCTGGGGATTTATTTGCTTCCAGTGTAATCTGCCACCATAGTTCTCTATATCCTAATGTGTCCTCCCATGGTCCCCCTCTAATATTGCTCTTTATATGTTCAATTACAAAAAATAAAACATACTATCTTCACATACCTTTGTATGTTTATACAATGCATTAGTATTTTTCATTTTTATAATATCATAGGTATGCTCGTAAATTCTTCTTTTTAGGGTTCTCTCCGTTTTACCTATGTAAAAGGACCCACATTTGACACAGGTGGCAAGATATACTAATCCCTTGGTATCACAACTATATAATCCATTGCTCTTAATCAATTTACCTCCACTTTCAACATATATATTCTCCTTATTAGCTATATACTTACACTGACTACATTTCCCACATTTAAATGTACCTCTTTTATTAAAACTAGTTCTTTTATTATTATTTTCCTTTTTCTTATGTTCTAAATATTCCTTTATATTATTTGCATTTTTATATACTACCCTAGGGGTATCTCTAGGTAATTCTTCCAAATCAGTAAGGGCCATAAATCTTTCCCATTCCGTATAAAAAACTGATTTAATATTCTGATTCAAACCATTATATTCTAATATAAAGGAAAGTCTATATTCTTTTTGTAAACTAGCACTATTGTTTTTTTACCACTTGATTATCCTTAATCTCTTTAATGCCTAAAATAGGCTCAAATTTTTCATTCTTCCTTTTTCTATTTCTAACCTAATACTATTAACCAAACTTCTATCATATCCTCTATCTAAAAACATACCTTCTAATAGGTCACATTCTACCTTAAAATCTTCCAGCTTACTTGTCATTCGTGACCCCCTCACAAATTGGCCTTTTATTATGTTTCTTTTACTATGTACTGGATGTGCGCTGTTATAATGCAGATAAGAATTACAATAAGTTACTTTTCTATATACTTTGGATGCAAATGTACCTTCACTTTTAAATATTTCTATATCTAAAAATTGTAAAACCTTCTCAGAAACATTGTAAGTGAATCTAAGAAAATCAGTAGTTTGATTAATATATTTTATAAATTCTTCCAATTTTTCTTTTCCTCCTACCCAGAATATAACTATATCATCTAGGAACCTCTTATATAAGCTCCAATAAACATGGAACTCAGATTTAAGCACATATTTTTCTTCCCAATTAGCCACAACGATATTTGCAAATGTAGGTGCACAGGCTGCTCCCATGGCTACACCCTGCGTTTGTTGGAAAAATTCCCCATTAAATAATAAAAAATTATTTTTAAGTACCATGTCCATCAAGCCTGTGAACACTATCTTATCTTTATGTGTCAATATTTTATCCAAAAATATTTCTTCTTCAAACATATTCATACCTTCTAAACAGGGAATGGATGAAAATAAATCTATTATATCTATTGTTACAAATAATAAATTTTCAGTATACATACTATTATCTATCATCCTTAAGAAATCCCATGAATCTTTTAATATAGCTAAGTTATTTATCCATATATGTTTAGTTTTACTATCTATAAATTTAACCAAAGGTAATGTTTTTGAACCATCCACTGAGACAATAGGTCTCAGCGGTAGGTCCACCACATTTTTATGGACTTTAGGGATGCCATAAATAACTGGTATTTTCGGTTTTTCCACTTTTAGATAAGTTAACGTATTTCCATCAATAATTATTTCATTATACATACCCTCTAGTTCCATATCTATCCTCTTATAAGCTAAACAAATTTCATTTCTGGACACCACCCTATATTTATTCTCATCTCTCAAAATTTGATTCATTTTTCCTTCATAGGTAATGGTGTCCATAATAACTGCTCCCCCTCCCTTATCAGGTTTCATTATTCTTATTTTAGAATTACTTTTTAATTCATTCAATACTTTATATTCCTCCTTATCAAGGTTCATATAATTTCCCATCTTTTTATATGTTTTTCTTATTTCTACTTCCATAACATTCTCTAATTTTTTAAGTTGTGGGTGCAATGGGGGATTAAAAACTGAAGATTTTACTAGAGTTTTATTAATATTATATGGATTTGTTTGTTTATCATTCCTACCATATATTAATTTTAAGTTAACTTTTCTCAAAAACAATTTTAAGTCAAGGAGTGTAGATGTCAGTTCCCCTTTAACTTGTGGAATAAATTTAAAACCCTTTCCTAATAGACTAAAATGTTCTTCTTGAAGCTTAACATCACTATAATTATAGATAGTAAAACCATTAAAAGTATTAATAATACTTTCATCATTTATATCATTCTCATTTATGTTACTATTAAGTTTAAGTTCTGGGTCCGGGGTACATTCATTTAATTTAAATAATAATAAAAGAACTAGTTTTAATAAAAGAGGTACATTTAAATGTGGGAAATGTAGTCAGTGTAAGTATATAGCTAATAAGGAGAATATATATGTTGAAAGTAGAGGTAAATTGATTAAGAGCAATGGATTATATAGTTGTGATACCAAGGGATTAGTGTATCTTGCCACCTGTGTCAAATGTGGGTCCTTTTACATAGGTAAAATGGAGAGAACCCTAAAAAGAAGAATTTACGAGCATACCTATGATATTATAAAAATGAAAGATACTAACGCATTGTATAAACATACGAAGGTTTGTGAAGATAGTATGTTTTATTTTTTTGTAATTGAACATATAAAGAGCAATATTAGAGGGGGACCATGGGAGGACACCATAGGATATAGAGAACTATGGCGGCAGATTACACTGGAAGCAAATAAATCCCCAGGTTTAAATGAATATATATCAATTTTACCTCTACTGAAATTAAAGGCAGCTAAAATATAATTTTAAGTGTAATAAAACATTTGGTCAATAGATGGTGCGGTTGTATTAACTTTTGCTACATGAAAGTGAAGTTTATTAATGTATATATATTTAAATATGTATTTTATTATTTATAATGGAGAAAAATATATTTAGTCCCTTTAATATGAATGGAATTGATTTTAAAAGTGATTAATAGATATAAGGTAAAGTTTTTTTAGAAATTTGATGTATTTATGTGAATTAAATGAATTGTATTTCAATATTCATGAGTTTTTAGATGTATACTGATTTGTCTATTTGAATTAATTGAAGTTATTTGATTGGAAAATGGAAATGAAGGATGTATATAACTGACTTTAATGATGTAAGAAATGATCTGATGAAGTCCAGTGGATAGGACGAAAATGCCTTGGTTTTGGAATTGCGTTAATAAACTGTAGTTTGCATTTTGCTTTTCGATTGTGGTGGATTTAATTGTGCTTTGAGACATTCTTCAGAGAATTGCCTGTTTTTCTTGGTTTTGGTCGAGAACTGTTTTTTGGTTTTGGTGTCTTGATAATATGGTTACTTCCATTTTTATATTATTGTACGTTAATCTATTAAATGTAAATTCTGTTTGATCTTTATTCATTTTTCTATTATATGAAAATGGAAGTAAATATTTTATAGTCTACGCTTAATAATGAAATAGGTCTATATGGGAGACTAATCCTTTCCTTGTTTAAAAGTAGGTGAGATTACAGAAAGTTTCCTTGAGGGAGGAAATATTTGTCACTCTGAATTATTCTGAAAACATCACTCAGCAATTCTAAAGTATTTAATGGAAGCAGACTTTGTAATTCCATACTTAAAACATCTAACCCTGGAGCTTTACCATTTTTGCCTTTTTTTAAAGCTTCTTTAACCTCTATCAGGGCAATATGCTTATTCAACAGAGGTATTTGTTAGTCATTAAGTTTATTAGTAATATTTTCTTTAAATAATTGTCAATTTTATAATCATCGGGATTACTTTTATTTTTATTAAGATCCTCATGGAATTTTTTTAAAAAATATCAAACTTTTCCTGTATATCTAAAGAAAGCTTATTATTGTGATGATTTTGGATATTATTGATTTGTGCCTTTTTGCTTAACAGCTTACCTCTCTTAGCTAATCTATGTATATTTTTGACATCATTGCATAACTATGCAATTTTATTTTTTCTAAAAGTCTCTCCACTTTATGCATTAAAACTGATAATTTGTCATTCATTTTTTTAATGCCTTTGGTATTGTCTAATTTCTTTATGGGTTCTTCATACCTCACTTTGTGTACTTCATGTTGTATTTCTAACAACTCTTTATCCCATTCTTTAATTTTATTACCAGCCCATCTTCCCATTATATCTTTAATATACATTTTAAGGAGTCCCATAGTATGACTTTACTAACCTGACCATTATTATTCAAATATAAAAAATGCTCAATCTGTTCCTTACGGTAACTCTTAAACTACTATATTAATACTTAGTGCATCATGATCAGATAAAAGTCAAGGAATAGTTGTAAAATAATTCACTTTATTAAGTAAATATAAAGAGGCATAAACCCTATCAATACTAGTTTCTGTCCCATGCATATAAAAATAATGAGTGAAGAACAATGACTTATCTTCTGCTTTTACTAGCTAATCAACTAAACTACTATTACTAATCCATCTATTTCGCGCTTTAGCTGATGACAGTATTTTAGCTTTCTTCTGTTCACTTGTATCTTCTATACTAGATATGCAGTTAAAATCCACTTCTAAAATTAAACTACCCTTCCAATGACTTTGTAGTAAGTTTAAGTGATCTTTAGCCACTCTTGCAGCTATTCCAGGGATCCAATAAAAAATAGTTATTGTACAGAGTTTGCCATCATATTTAATTATTGCAGATGTATACATTCCTTTGGGATCATTAATGGATTCCATGATCTTAGGCATTAAAGTGGATTTTCTACAAAGTATAGAAGTTCCTCTCCTCTTTTTGTTAAAAGAAGCAAATGATAACATTTCATAACCTAAGTTATTTAAATATTATATATCTTTATGAAGTGAGTGTATTGCAAGTATATAATGTCTCCTCTATTTAATTTTAGATAGCTCAGTAATGATTTTCTTTTGTTACCATTATTTGATCCATTTACATTAATAGATAAATTAAAACTGTCCATACTATGTATTTAAAAAGATTTATTTTAAAAGATAATATGATATATTTATTCACCATATTAATTTAATCATATGTAAGCGTCTAATGCATTTCTCCAACACTATCTTAACATTCCAGATTGTTTTGAATTCTTCCTTTCTACAAACTAAACTGTTAAACTCAAAAATAACAAAAATAAAGATAAGTTTACAACTATAACTGTATATATTGCGAATAAAACACAACCTATCATAGATACCAGAGCTCATAGTTTGCCTACTGAATAGTCAAACTACTATAGTATCACTATATCTACCAACACGTAAACAATCATCAAAAAAGCTAGAAAAAAGCTACCATGACTTACAAATAATGAATATAATATATATAGGTCAAAACAACAAGAGACCATTAATTTAATTATATGTTTTGCCATTTAAAACTATTCCCCCATTACTAAATCAGAGTTTAATAATCCTCTTCTATTAATCACAAATATTAAATAATCCAACAAATAGGATACTATATGTATACCTATTTATGTAATATTAGGATAAATTATCTATTAAATATTCCTAAATTATTCACTTATTCAACATTATTATAACTAGATCTCTAAATAAATAAGTATAACAGTGTGGGTCCTGAAGAGATAAAGACATTTGTAAATTTACTGGTGACAGGTAATCTTAACATACTAAACTATAATACAAAAGAGAAATCAATGTACATATGTATTTATCATGTCAAAAGACTGACACATATTTTATAGTTCTAACAAAAAGCTTGGAATTAGTTTTTAAAGTATAAGTGTCTATATTTCAGTTTGCTGCAACACTCTTAACACATCAAATATCAAAGTATTTAAAAATCCTTTAGCTTATTAAACTACTTCATAAAAATAGGTACATTACTAAGGTTGAAGAGAATGTCTTGCTATTTCTATGGATTCAAAAAAATGCAGTCTATATTGTATTCAAAAGTTACAAAGAGTTCAGTTCAAATCCAATTCTCCCTTCCCAAATTCAAACATATTGAAAAGTCTACTTTACTTTCTATCAAAATGGATGTACCGAATAAACAGTAAAACAGTCAAGTTTCAGCTTTGACTTATGAAATGAGTTATTTCAGGTAGTCTTAGTGAATCTAATAACATACAACATGTAAAAAGCTTCAAAGTTCACATGACCAAGCTTCAAATGTCAGCCTTCAGATTATTTTCAAATATTTTATATGATTTTCTATGTAAATGATATGAGATCCTGTAGATTCACATTTCTGTCATATGCAGATATATTTAGTAGACATATTTCTTAAAAGCAGTTTGTTATCTAAATATATTTTTCTATCTTATTTTCCCACTAGTATTATATCTTATTCTATATAGCTTCTTCTTCTTTCGGCTTTTCCTGGTTAGGGGTCGCCACAGTGGATCATCTGTCCACTCATGATTGGCAGTGGAGTTTTACTGTGTCGAGTTGCCAGCCCGGCACCCAACCTTCCACAGAAGGCACACACATGCACACACTCACACCTAGGGCTAATTTAGAGTGTCCAATTCACCTACTGCATGTCTTTGGGATGTGGGAGGAAACTGGAGCACCCGGAGGAAACCCACGCAACCACAGGGAGGACATGCAGACTCCGCACAGAAGGTACCCCAGATGAGAATCAAAGCGGAGAACCTCTTGCTGTGAGGCAGCAATGCTAACCGCTGCACCACTGTGGCTGCCCACTGACAGCAGTGCACAAATATGAAAAAAGGGAGAGACTAATTCAGAAAATCAGCATGTTCACTTATAGTCAATATTACATTTCTACCATGATTACATTAATAACACAATTAAATGTTATTTTAAGTCCTTCACATTAGAACATACTTTGAATGTAAAATGTTTTGTTAACATTTTTACAGTATATATATATATATATATATATATATATATATACGGGTCCACCTCACACGATCGACAACACTCCCAGCAAGACCAAAACACCCAAAGCTCAAAACACAGACAACTCTCCCGGCCGAAACTCACAACACCGACACACGACACTCAGAGCACCACGCCCCATAGCTTGTATTTCTAAAATCTCCCATCAAAGAGCTATTTAAACATAAGCTCTGTATTAAAGTTTATAGTATGTGTACATATTTCTTAATTTACTGATACTGCTCTTTTATTAGTCTTGCATAGTATATATTGCATTCCTTGTGCATATGCATATTATTCATAGTATGTTTACTGTTATTAATTCTAGTATTACAAGCAATTTTTACTATATGTGAAGTAATTCTTGCATATTTAATTTGAATGTGTTTTAACCATTGTCAACTGCTGTTCTGATCTAAGTTTCACATGCTGACATCAGACTTTGACTACAGCATGTGAAAATGACAATTCCCAGCACAGAGCAGTTGCTAATTTCCTCTGTAAGTTTTTCATTCTTCTTAGTTCTTTTAAGCTAATCAGTAACAAACAACTAATTTTACTTATTTCAATTAATATGTACATTTAATATGTATAGTTAAAGTTAATAATACTGCAATATAAGCTATTATGTTCAATGTAAACAAATTGTATGTTACATCTCAGTATTAAGCATTACTGTAGCTTTTGTCCTACCAAATCTTTACTTATAAGAAAAGAAAAGAGGTGTTATTTTGAATAGATTTCTCACATATATCCTTGAAAAAAAAATAGAAAGTTATTTTGTTCTTTCATATACATCAGTGATGAACTTTGACCTAGATTTTCTTCAGGACAGCTCAAGGTGGAAAGAATCCAGCATTCTGAAGAAATGAAACATTCTTTTGTTCTCAAGCTTTCTCTCTAAGTATCAATTGTTTCATAAATGACCTGTGAAGAGAGTGTGTTACACAGGAAACAAAGAAAACAAAATCACCAGCATTTTAGTACTTCTAATTAACATATTACTTAGATCTGACATTCAGTTAAAGTTAACTCAGCAATGCACATACTAAGCAAAGTTAAAGAAATAAAATACAATTCTTAACTTATATTAAAGTTGCCAGCTATATTCCTTATAATATAATGGCATTCTCTTACTGGAATTTGTTTGACATTTAGAAACACAATATAGATTTAGTTAAATGAAATATTTTAAGTCTTTCACTGTAAATATAGTAAAACAGTAAAACTAACCCTTTATGTTCCTCGTCATGAAAATGTTTTAATTTAAAATATAAATACATCCTTACATATGTTTTGAATTTTAAAGTCCAGTACAAACCTTTTACTTAAAGGGCAGAACTACTGTTTCAGAAAATAATAGTCCTGCAATCAAAGAATGAAAGTCACTTGTTTGTCTCTTTAGTTTTAGAAGCAGTTTTCCAAGAATTCAGCTCACTCTGTCCCTTCAGGGATATACTGTTTCACTCCATTTCTTCAGTAGTATTATTAAAGATTTTATCGCTGTTAAGAAAAGTGGATGCCTCCTCTATCGTGTTATATATTTTGGTTTCTTCAAAAAGTAATAATCTGATCTTTGCAGGAAACTACAAAGTGGTTTTAATATTGTTCTTTTTAAGTTCCTTGATCAGTGGTAAACAGGATTTTCTTTTATTCATTAGTTTATTGGAATAATCATTGTCAAATCTGACTACATGTTCACCTGTTTTGCTAGGCGGGGCTGGGCCATGCTGCTTTTATTATTTGATCTTTTTCTAATCTAGACATGAACTTGACTATAACTGAGCACAGTTGTGAGTTTTCCTTCTTAGAAGATGCTCTCATGGATCTATGTGCTCTTTCAATTCCAAAAGATGAAGTTTTAGGTAAATGTAATGTTTTACATAGCCAGGTAACTGAGAAGTTTATTATATTGTCTCCCTCATACTTTCCAGGTATACCATAAATTCTAATGCTGTTTCATCTCAGTATATTTTCTAAATCATCAAGCTTTTCTATGAGCCAGTTATTTTGTTTTAAAAGAAATTCAGTCTGAGACTCACCTTCCGGTATTCTTCCTTCATGATCATTCATAGTCTCTTCCATACTGCTGATTTGTACATCTTTTTGTTTCATAAGAATTTCAAAAATTTCCATTTTCTTTCTAGTCTCTTCTTTGAAACTTTCTAGTTTACTACCCAGCTTATATATTTTTAGTAATGCATCCTGCATACCAGATAGTATTGACTGGACGTCTTTTTTAACACAAGAATCATGGGTCCATTTCTGGAGTGACTCATATTGAAGTCTCTTCTCTCTTAACAAAGCAGTTGAAATTCTGACAGAGAAATTACAGCTTTTGAAGAACTTGAAGCTATACATCTTTTCTCTGACTATTGGTGAATAAAATTAGCTAACAAGTATCTCCAAATTTTAATTTTTTGATTACATTTTCTCTCAGAGAAAAAAATTCTGTCACAGAGCTTTCATCAGTTTCTGCTCTCAATTAGCCATCTTGGCCACACACCCCATTCAGCACTATCTTAATCACCTGACTGCAACATCTAGCAGATAAAATTCATTACCTTAATCAATTATCTTAACCAAAAACAAAGAAATGACAATTTGTACTAATACAAAAAAATCTTAAGATATATATCATTTTTACAATATTTAATCTTATGGCGGTTAAAAAAATAAAACATATAAATAATAAATTACTACCATCTAATGAACATTACATAAAATCATAATGCTTATCATCTAATTAGAATCATCACATCATCTAATTTAAACCAGGATTTGTTAGAGCCCCTAAATTAATTATCTGTTTTTTGTTTGTTATAGTCTAATCTAAATCCTTAAAATTTGTGTCTTAATAGCATAATATGTCAAAATAACTTTATCTAAGCCAATAAAAGTAAAAATAGCTCCACTTATATTTTAATTGATGTTTACATAGGGCACTTCTCTCCTTTTTACATCTCAACATCTCAGATCACTTAGATGTAATGATATTCTTGTTTTAACATAACAGAAGTCTTCACCACATAAAATGCACCACATTGACACACTGCCACTCTGTGGTACAGTTAATAAAAACCTTAATATCATAAACATGGGTGGTATTAACTGATATAAAATGGTTTGTCCTGCAAATTTTGTAAAGCTGGGTACAAGTACCACATGGGAAACTTCCATAAATTAAGTTTTTGGTATAGGACTAGTTCTTATATTTTTTTTTAAATCCAGAAATAAACTGAGCAGTATTCTTTTCTCTTCTATAGGTCAATAGTGACCTTTATTTAAAACCTCCCCAACTTTAAATGTGTTATTACCATATGTAAAGCTAAATCTCAACATATTTCTATCTTTCCGATCATTAGATTATGTCATATTAACTGTTGTCTGTCTAGTGTTTTAACTTTAATTCAAACCATTTACTACCATCCATGGACTTTTATATATATATATATATATATATATATATATATATATATATATATATATATATATGGATTCACTTTAGAAGCTCAAAATACTGAAATATCGAAATTCAGTATTTCCCGCCCATAAAGTGGAATCCTGAAAAGAACGAAAACTCAGAAGCGTGAAATTCAAAACCTCTCATACCGAAGATTTTGAATTAGCGCTTCTGTTGTTTGGCTGTGGTTATGGATTCAGGTGAGTGTTTATGTGTTAAGGGTTTTGGGTAGGGGCTATGGTGTGTGTTTTGTTGCTGTGATGTGTGTGTGCGAGGAGAATGTAGCTTGTGTGGTGATGTTTTGCGTGTTTTTGTATGTAGTGCAACCTCAGAGTTAGAATATTTAAGTAGGGGGTGTGGGAGGCGCAGCCCCCCCACATGGGGGGGTGCAGGGTGGCTTGCCCACCTGCTTTTATGTAGGACAGAGCTTGTGTTTATGTGTGGGGAGAAAGGTGTGTGTTTGTGTACAGCAGAAGTGCTAATTCAAACTCTCCGGTATGCGAGTGAATTTCGCGCTTCTGAGTTTTCGTTCTTTTCAGGATTCCACTTTATGGGCTCAAAATACTGAATTTCAATATTTCAGTATTTTGAGCTTCCAAAGTGAATCTGTGCATATATATATATATATATATATATATATATATATATATATACATATATATATATATATATATATATATATATATATGTATATAAAATTGTTATACTCATCATCAGTATTTTATATGCATGTAAGCCTTAACATCTGTGCATATGGAATGCTTTTAATTACATGGCTCAGATTGCAACTAGTAGCATTCAACAAAGCATTTGTATGGAAGGGTTTTTATATATTTCTGTACTAAAAATACCATTTGTTAATTTAGTCACAGACATATTCAAAAACTGACTCACAAACAAATCAAAAGTATAAGTAAAAGCTATACCCATTTTATTTCCATGTAAATATTCAACAATACAATGCAAATCATGCACATCACCCACCCTACGATAATATTCAGCAATCATCTAGATATAGTCTGCATAGTTCCAAACATTGTAAATAAATATTCAGTTCCTTACTATAAATATATTTTAACACAAAATACCCCATAAATTAATCGACATAAATGGAGGCAAACATCTCCCCATTGATGTACCCTCTCAGGTGTAAAGAACATCTGTCAGAATAATAAAAAGCATTTTAGTTAATACTCTTATGAACAATTCTAACAAAACATGGAAAATTAAGAGTAAATTTGAGTCAAAGCCAAATGATACTTTACTGCTTCTATCCTGTATGTGGTTTGATATGGTTTGATATATATAAAGAAGTCACATCTAAAGAAACCATATAAGTACTGGTTTCGATATAAATATCCTCCAACACCATGAAAAAATTTGGTGGTATCTTTAAAATGAGAATGAATATGCATCAGTAAGGGTTTCAAAGAAACCTCCAAAAAAGTTGAAAATGGTTCTGTCAAAGAATCAGTACCGCATACTGTAGGACATCTAGACATAGGCTTAATTGACTTATGCACTTTTAGAACTAAGTAAAATATTTTCTTGTCAGGTCTTCTACCATCAAATGCCATTGCAAACATGATGTTATTGCAGTTTTATATGCCCATTTGGAAAGATTTTGACCTATTTCAAGCTTAAAGTATGTAGTGGGATCCAAACTTAATTTATGATAAAACTGCTGAGATAGTTGTCTTACTGCTTCCTCAGTATATTCTTTCTAATTCTACAGCACCATTGCTCCATCCTTATTTACCTTAGAGATGACTATATATTTATTATCAGCCAGATTTTTGAGAGGTTATCTATCTTCTAACTTCAAATTATGTGTATATTGCTTAAATATAGAACTATGATGTACTATGATTTAAAATGTGTTCTGTGACACCTCTACACTGGTCCAGCAATCAAGGAGCCTCAATTCTCACCACTAAAAACAATGAGGGGCGTCCACATAGGTTCATAGGTAGGTACTAGGCTATTGGCCCACGGGCTTACGTAAGCCTAGCTAACAAGGTTCCATAGCTTTCGCCACCCAAGAAAGTTATTTTCCTGTGCTACTGTCCAGCAGAGACACAGAAGTGATCCCCGGGGTGTATTTCCTATTTCCCATCCAATCATCAAGATTTTTCTTGAAGAGTGCTAATGAAGAACTTTGCTTGACATAGATGGGTAGCTTGTTGCAGAGTATAGGAAGTCTCTGGGACAGGAATCTATCCCTCCAGCGTGTCCTGTTTATTGTAGTGAGAAGGTTTAGGTCCCTAGAGCATGTAGCTTGGAGGGACTGGGATTTCTTTAGGTGTAGCATGTCCAACAGCTCTGGGTTTGACATAGCTTTATATGTTAGGCAGAGATCACCTTGAAGTAGGCGATGTGCTGTGGAGTAAAAGTGGAGTTTTTTTGAGGTGGTCAGTGTAGGGCATTTGTTTGAGGCCAGTAATCCTCTTTGTGAGGTACTTCTGTGGCCTTTCCAGCTGCTGCAGATGTCTTGTGAGGTACATTCCAAAAGGGGCGTTGTACTCTATAATGGGTCCTATGAGTGATGAGTAGAGGGGAACAATGACCTCATTTTTCTGGATGAGAACCTTTTATGATGAGGTGTGCCACGTAGAAGGACTTCCTGACTACTGTGGCAATGTGACTATCAAAGGAGAGACTACTGTCCACCTGGGTCCCAAGGTCTCTTATCACGCATTCGGTGTTAAGTAGATTGCTGCTTTTGTGGTAGTTCATGGGTACAGAGTTTTTACCAAAGAGGATGACACTGCACTTTTTGGCATTGAGCTTGAGGCCATGGCTCTGACACCAGGCATCTGTCTCAGTGAGGCCCTTCTGTAGGATGTCCACATCATTTGGGGACTTGACTATGGCTCCTAGTTTGCAGTCATCTGTGAACTTCATTAGCCAGAGGCCTTCTGTGTTAGCCTGTACTTCAGAGAAGTAGATACCAAATAGGAGAGGTCCTAGGACGGAACCCTGTGGTACTCCACTTGTCACTGCTTTGAGGTCAGATTTGGAGTCTGCAACTTTTACAGTGTGGGTTCTGTCAGTGAGCCAGTTGGCAAACCATCTTGTGACGTAGGGATTTATACCTAGTTTAGTGAGTTTAGCTATAATTCCAGAATGGGGGATGGTGTAGAAAGCCTTGGCGAGGTCAAGATAGGCTATGTGAACCACCTTACCCTCATCCACGGCTTTGGTGACTGCCTCAAAGAAGTCGATCAGGTTCAGGAGGCATGATCTGCCTTTCACAAACCCGAACTTGGTGGGATCCAGAGTTTGGAGGTTACCAATGTCTTTGTTTATGAATTCCATGATGACACGTTCCATCGCCTTGCAGACCAGGCTCGTCAGGCTAATAGGTCAATAGTTCCCAGGATTAGTGGTGGCTCCCCCTTTGTGGAGTGGGATAACTGTTGCTGTGCGCCTGATGTGAGGCTATTATTGAACATGGTGCTTAAGTGGGGAGCCAGCTCATTCTGAAGTTTGTGTAAAACATAGGGGAAGGATAACAAATACACAAACAGTAAAGTACAATTTCCCTTAAGAGCACACTGAGATCACAGTCAGTCTGGGGCTGGTTTCTCCCTTTCTCTCCAAATCCTCAATAAGACTCCCCACTGGCACAGCTATAGGGTCCAGATCTCAGCCTAGTGGGCAAGCTAAAACCTCCAGCACCCTCTCTGTCCAACCCGTGCTTTGTGTCTCTGCCCAAGTAACTGACACACACACACACTTTAAGATAAGAGTTATATAGAAATACACAGACACTCCTGGGGAAGGCTAGCACAGGTTCTCCAGCTCTGCCCCCTTTCTGCCCAGTCTAAAAGGTAGTACCAGCTGCCACCACCCACTAATATTTATCAGCTACTAAAAGGCCCTTAACAAAGGGTGTCCAATTATTACTGTGCAATATTATTATCCAGATGGTAAGTGTGACTGAACAGCAAAGCTTATTGGAGTGACCTGGACAGTATCACTATATACATGCAACGTAGAGCTTAAATTATCTCTACACAAAACAGCCACAGAGATCACAGAGAAATGCTTAAAATAATACAGTAGAAAAGTTCTGACATCAATACAGAAAACAATAATCTAATCTTCCTATTTTCTAGCTATATCTAAGAGAAAACACAGTTCTAAAAAAACATACATATAGAGCAAAGCAGTGCTGGTGATGTTGGATGTTCTCAAGACAAAACTCTAAATGCTCTGAGTCTCTCTGTCCTTAAATTGATAACACAGTACCACTGACTTATTTCAGATTGCATCATTATTTTCTGTTTCCCAGCCTAACAGAAGCTCAGAGTGTAACAGCTCTTTTGATCTTGCAGCTGGTCTGGAAGCTAGAGCAATAAAAGACATTATACATGCAAATTCTAGCAATTAACTCTAGTCTCAAACCAAAAGCAAGAATTAATTCTGCCAGACATCTCAGCTCTAGGTTTTGTGATCAAACAATTACACAATGCTTGCCTTATCAGCTTTCCTACAGCAGAGTACACTGTTGTTACTTTTTTGCAGTTCCACATTTAACACCATATTCTTCCATTTAAGAGAACAAGCCTGTGGCTTATATTAATATTTACAAATGACAGAATTATCTACAAATTTCTGTCTGGCTAGGCTGGCAGCCTTCTTCACGTGTTATTCAAAACATTGCTCTACCTGATGATATGGGGGATTATATTTTGATTTTTTTTAAATTAAAATTGAAATAAAAATTCGCTTGGTGATTTTTTGTAATTTTTTCCTGTGAGCGTGAATAGAACCAGTATTTCAAATTAAGCTTTCTAGAGAAAGCTTTTAAATCAGATACCACAGTCAATAATGGCACAAAAATGAGGGCAAAATATTTAAGCCATTATTCAGCAAAGTAAGCTCAAGCTCATTTAAAATATAAGAAGAAAAATTCACTATCAAATTGCCAGTTTCAATAGGTACATTTGCATTTTTGTGTACTACATTTTCATGTGCAGTATCTGAAAAAAATTGTTCTTTTATGATGCCTGTGTTTTATGCCCCCTCTCCTTCTAAGGAAAAAGATGACAGTCTCTTTATTGCCGCCTTTATTCACCAGTGATGTCTCCACATGCTCAGGATCGGTAAACTGAGAGGACAAATATTTGCAATGATACATACATACATTGAAACTGGGAATTGCGTTGTCACTCTTCCCCAAAAAAACTCAAGTACTGTGAACCTCCATGGTGTTTGATTCATTTGAAAGTAAAAAAACAATATTTTTCAACTTCTTGCTTTCATACATATATGCAGCATGCCTCATCAACTCTAACCCTAAAAGATAGCCACCTTCTGTATACCCTTATGTTAGACTGGGACAAAGTAAAATAAGAAATTGCCAAAGTATTATATTTCAGCTATAGCTATTTAAGTCCTCATTTACTGAAAACTGAAAAATAATGATTGCAGTAATGTATTCCAATTTATTGCTCCTAAAGAGTAGTATGCTCCTAAACAAGCAAAAGAAGTCTGTGTACACATCTGAGGTTTGATTTTGAGAAACGTTAAAGAAATAACCACACTGCATCCATTCCCCACACAAGCTATAGCATACTTCTTCAGCAGGAACAGTTTTAAACTAGGGCCATGGACAGAGGTCAAAGATCGATGCCCTTTACTAAGGCTGTGTCAAAATCCCCTTACATGTTAACTTTGTTTTTTTTTTTTGCTACCAGCCAGAAGAGTTAAGTACGTGTCCTAGTATAGTTTGTGCTGACATGTAAAAGATATCAAACATGTAGTAACATGCGACAAGCCAGTGCCATCACAAGATACAAAACACATGTATACACACACACACACACACACACACACACACACACACACACACACACACTCACATATACATGCACACACTGCATGCTTAACCTTCAGATAAATCAGAAAATGCTAGTTCACCTATGGCATGTCTTTGGAGTATTGAAGGGAACTGAAGCACTTGCTAAAACCCACTCAGACAGGGAGGGTGTGCAGACTCCAAACAGGAGGAACCACAGCCAAGAACTCAACCAGAAAACCAAGTGTTGTGAGATGGTAACACTACTGTCTTTGATGGTGATCAGCTGTTTTCACATGTTCTGCCCAGACACCTAATGATGGCCACATATTGTGTCCTTTCACGATGTTTGACTATGGTGGAAAGTGAAAGGAAATGCAAACTAGTACTAGAAAACTTTATTAATAACTGTTTAACCTGAGCAAGCAACAGCAGAGTTAGTAACTTTCATGCACAGGCGGCCCCCATACCTGTAGTTATAACTACTTTGTTGACTGTTCACCTAGATGACTGGGTTTGGTAAAATATAATTGTCTTGTAAATACATTTCATAGTTTCACAGGTGTGTATTAGGTTAATGGCCCTGGAGCCTTTACAAGCCTAGCCCATTGAAGTGCCCTGGCATTGTGCCACCTGACGTTAGTTCCCAGTACCTCTATCAAGTAGAGCCACTGCAGTGATCCCCGGGGTGAACTTTCTATTTCCTATCCAGTCATCAAGATTTCTCTTGAAGAGGGCAAGTGAGGTGCTCTGCCTGACATGTATGGGAAGTCTATTCCAGAGCATGGGCAGTCTCTGGGTTATGAACCTGTCCCTCCATCATGTTCTGTTGATTGTGGTAATGAGGTTGAGGTCTCTGGAGCATGTGGTGTGGAGGGATTTGGATTTCTTTAGATGTAGCATTTCTAATGGTGTGGAGGGATGTGGATTTCTTTAGATGTAGCATTTCTAACAGAGCTGGGTCAGACATGGCTTTGTAAATCAAGCAGGGATCGTCTGTTAGTAGACGATATGAGACAGAGAATAGCTGGAGTTTTTTTTTAGTCTGTCCATGTAGGACATGTGTTTAAGGGCCGGGATCCTTTTTGTGAGGTACTTTTGTGGCCTTTCCAGCTGTTGCATGTGTCTAGTGATGTACATGCCAAATGGGGCATTATACTCAATGATTGGCCTAATGAGGGAAGAGTAGAGATAGAGATGGTGACCTCTTTCTTCCTGGATGCACAACCCTTGGTAATGAGATGTGCCACATAGAAGGACTTTCTGACCACAGTGCAGTGTGGTGGTCGAATGAGAGGTTGCTGTCAACCTGTGTCCCCGCTTTCAGTGTTCATTGGGCTCCCATTGATGTGGTAATTAGTGGAAACTGAGTTTTTCCCAAAGGGGATAACGACGCATTTTTTGGCATTAAGCTTAAGGCCATGGTTTTGACACCAGTCATTGATCTCAGTGAGGCCTTTCTGTAGGATATCTACATCACTTGGGGAGTTAATAATAGCTCCCAGCTTGCAGTCATCTGCAAACTTGGTCAGCCAAATTCCCTCTGTGTTGACCTGGACTTCTGAGAAGTAGATGCCAAACAGGAGAGGACCCAGGACTGATCCCTGTGAGACTCCATTCGTGACTGGTCAGCAGTCTGATGTGGAGTCCACTACTTTCACACTGTAGGTTCTATCTGTGAGCCAATTTGCAAAGCACCTAGTGATATAGGGGTCGATGCCTAGTTTGGTGAGTTTATTAATAATTCCTGAATTTCAATTTTGTTTTACACACATAGTAGACACAGTACATTATTCCAACTTGCTTTACAGAAATACACATTAGTATTGTGAAGCCAGAATAATCACCATTACACCTGAGCAAATGGCGGCAGTATTAGTCATTTTTATTAACAGAAATCATCCCTTTCCCACAATTATAGCCAAGTTGCTTACTGTGTACACCTCAGATTTCTGATTGTCATAAAATGGAATAAAATAATGGCAGCACTAACTTATTATATTTCTGTTTTACACACAAAGTAGACAACTAGTAGAAATTATTCCAGTGTACTTCACACAGATACATATTTATCATGTAAAGCTGTGCCCTATGCTCTTAATTTCAAGGTGCTTGTCAGGATAAAAAAATATTACACTCAAAACTGTTCCGGGTAACCTATACCTTGACCAAATCATTGTATTGCAGGCTCCAAGGATGCTGTCAGTTATGGACACCCACCATTTTTTTCACCACAGCCTTTGCTTCAACTCCAACTTTGTTGTTCAAGTTCTCCAGACTTCTTCTTCTTGTTTCCACCCACAGTCTGGTCAGTCAGAAAGCCCCAAAGCTCTCCTGACTGGTTGCCTAGATCATAAATGGAACAGAGCAGGGGATCATCTCCATGGTTGTTTTTAACAGGGGCAATGCAGCACTGAAGTGCCATTTTTCTCCTTTAAAATGAATGAAATAAAAATGTTCCCTTCCCTGAATGGCAACATAGATGGATACCTACTTCACATATAACTAAGGCCAGTTATTTTGAATTTAGGATAGAAACTCAGATATTTGAGAAACATTTAAAGGAAAAGTCCACCCTCACCTGTAGTTTATCTCAAACATGAGATTTATTTTCTCCCTACAGTATGGTTCCAGTAAGTTTTAACTACCCAGAACCAGTATGTGTTTTATAACATTTTAATTTATTTACCTTGGAACTAAAAGAAAGGAAAGTCCACTCACAGTTTTACAGTTAAACTGTCACATGCTTTTGCAGAGCAGTTTGTATCTGCCTGCATGTCTTACCATAATCAGATAGAAATTTCTACTTTTTTCTATCAGGTACTCCACACAAATGTAAATAGACAGTGCTCAGTCTTGCTGATGTTAGCAGTTGCTAGACAAATGTGCACATTGGCACATTGTGTTGGAACTTTTCTCTACTGCCTTTCGTAGCAAAGAGGAGGAGGAGGAGGAAGAGTATTGGTGAATGTAGCTCACCACATTTTTTTTCTTTTATTGATCCTCTTCTTTGAAGATATTTTATGGAAGTGCTACATCTTTATAGAGAGCAATGTTTTAGTCTTATGCACAGCACAGAGAATAACTAGTAATTTGTCAAGCCCAAATGTTATGGTTTTGACAAAGAATTAAACTACAGTGTAATAAATGTCTTTGCTGCATTGAAAAGCTCATTTTTTGAGTTTCAGGATTGAGTTTTCCTTGAAGTATCACACATAAGAAACATGTCAAAAACAGAAATGCATACTTTTAACCTATTCATTTTTGCCTATATTTGATCTACTTTCAATGTGAATAATCAAACCTTTTAAGCTATCTGTTTAGGCTGGAATGTATCGTTTGTATGTGCAAACAACTAAAAATTCAGTACCAGGAAGTACTATCCTTGAGAGCACTTAATGTTTTTCACCTCTGTAGAGATTTTTGCATTGTCCCATTGAAAGTTGTTTCACAAAAGGAACACTGTATTAAAAAAAATAGAAGTCCAGTTTACGTCTTACTCAAAAAATAAAACTAAATGTTCTTTATTTTTTCACTTTATTTATTTTACAAATTAGTCTTTTCTTTTATTCACACCAATATTCTCTGAATAGCTCATATTGTTAATAGCACCCACACCTGCTGTTTTAATAGATATTGTGCCTTTTATCTGTAGCTTAATGCATAGGTTTGTGAACTGTAAAACAACTCAGAAGAGACTCCTTGAGCCTCCACAGATACTGACAAAATTAGCATTATGCATTATTTTTTACTCCTGTCCAGCAACTGAATGCATATATTTACTTCATAGTATTATCCTTTTACAATTAATACAGATGGACCTGCTGGAACATTCCTTTGAGAAATAGTGCCTTAAAGCTTCAATTTGAAAACAAAAACTGAAAAAGACACCAGAATTCTGAAGTAGCCTAGTATTTCTGGGGATCTGGCAAAATGGCAGCATTTGCACTTGACTGTAACCTAATGATGTTCTTGTATGTTCAGAGGTTCATAGGTTCATAAGTAGGTACTAGGCTATCGGCCCAAGGGTCTAAGTAAGCCTAGCCAACAAGATTCCCTGGCTTACGGGACCCAAGAAAGTTAATTTCATGTGCCGCTGTCGAGTAGAGCCACAGAAGTGATCCCCGGGGTGTATTTCCTATTTCCCATCCACTCATCAAGATTTTTCTTGAAGAGTCCTAATGAGGAACTTTGCTTGACATAGATGGGTAGCTTGTTCCAGAGTATAGGAAGTCTCTGGGACAGGAATCTATCCCTCCAGCATGTCCTGTTTATTGTGGTGACAAGGTTTAGGTCCCTAGAGCGTGTAGCTCAGAGGGGTTGGGATTTCTTTAGGTGTAGCATGTCCAACAGTTCTGGGTTCAACAAAGCTTTATATGTTAGGCAGAGATCTCCTTGGAGTAGGCGATATGCTACAGAGTAAAGCTGGAGTTTTTTGAGATGGTCAGTGTAGGGCATCTGTTTGAGGCCAGTAATCCTCTTTGTGAGGTACTTCTGTGGCCTTTCCAGCTGCTGCAGATGTCTTGTGAGGTACATTCCAAAAGGGGCGTTGTACTCTATAATGGGTCTAATGAGTGCCGAGTAGAGGGGAACAATGACCTCTTTTTTCCTGGATGAGAACCCTTTTGTGATGAGGTGTGCCACATAGAAGGATTTCCTGACTACTGTGGCGATGTGATTATCAAAGGAGAGACTACTGTCCACCTGGGTCCCAAGGTCTCTTATCACACATTTGGTGTTAAGTAGACTGCCGTTTATGTGGTAGTTCATGGGTACAGAGTTTTTACAAAAGGGGATGACAATGCACTTTTTGGCATTGAGCTTGAGGCCATGCCTCTGACACCAGGCATCTGTCTCAGTGAGGCCCTTCTGTAGGATGTCCACATCATTTGGGGACTCAACTATGGCTCCTAGTTTGCAGTCATCTGTGCACTTTGTTAGCCAGAGGCCTTTTGTGTTAGCCTGTACTTCAGAGAAGTAGATACCAAACAGGAGAGGTCCCAGGACTGAACCCTGTGGTACTCCACTTGTCACTGGTTTGGAGTCTGCAACTTTTACAGTGTGGGTTCTGTCAGTCTGCCAGTTGGCAACTCATCTTGTGATGTAGGGATTTATACCTAGTTTAGTGAGTTTAGTTATAATTCCAGAATGGGGGATGGTGTTGAAAGCCTTGGCGCGGTCAAGATAGGCTGTGTGAACCACCTTACCCTCGTCTATGGCTTTGGTGACTGCCTCAAAGAAGTCAATCAGGTTCAGAAGGCATGATCTGCCTTTCACAAACCTGAACTGGATGGGGTCCAGAGTTTCGAGGTTACCAGTGTATTTGTTTTTGAGTTCCGTGATGATGCATTCCATGGTCTTTCAGACCTGGCTCGTCAGGCTAATAGGGCGATAGTTCCCAGGATCAGTGGTGGCTCCCCCTTTGTAGAGTGGGATAACTGTTGCTGTGTGCCATTCAGTGGGCACAAAGCCTGACGTGAGACTATGATTGAACGTGGTACTTAGGTGGGGAGCCAGTTCGTTCTGAGGCTGCCTGGGATGTTGTCCGGTCCAGTCCCATGGATGCTGTGTTTTTGGTTTTAGAGAGTGCAGCTTTTACGTGCATAGATGTGATTACAGGGACTCTGCATTCTTCCTGTATAGATATGGGCCCTTTAGGGGTGAGAGGGGGGTAAAGTTAGCACTGAACCTATCTGCCAGGATGTTGGCAATATCAGTTGGTTCTGTAATTTTCGTGCCATTGTGCTGTAACTCAGAGCAGATCTGGGTGTTGCAATTGAGATTCTTGACATAGCTATAGAATGCTTTGTGGTTGCCCTTAGAATCAGTGGTGAGTTTGTTTTCATAGCTAGCTTTGGAGGATTTTATAAGGGATCTCAGCTTCTTACTGAGGCTGACCAGGGAGCTCCTCCACTCATGGGGTTTTACTCTCTTTTGCAACAGTTTCTTCCTTCTGTTGTAGAGTTTGTTTGTGGCAGGGGACCACCAGATTGGCTTCCTTTTTTGGGGGGATAGTGTCTTGTTTCTGTTTGGGATAGCACGATCCATGCACTTGTGTAAGTGCTTATAGAGTGCATTTGTGAAGGATTCAGCAGTTGTAACTGTATTGCCCATCTGCATGGGTGTCATGAAGTTTGCCACTTCATAGGTTCATAGGTTCATACTAGGCTATCTGCCCGAGGGCATTTACAAGCCTAGCCCATAGTTTTGTGGCTTACGCCACCCCTTTAGTATGGGGAACTATACCCATTATTTTGCTGTGCCTCTGTTGAGCAGTGACACTGAGGTAATCCCTGGGGTATATCTGCGATCTCCCATCCATTGGTCAAGATTTCTCTTGAACAAGGCCAGCGAGGTGCTCTGTGAACAAGGCCAGCGAGGTGCTCTGAACTTCTGTCTTAAGAAGCATGAAGTTGACTTTGGAGAAATTTTTTACTGTGGTTTCCTTAATGGTGGGTGGGGGCGGGATGCAGATATCTAGGGTGATTAGCTTATGGTCAGATCTGACCTACGAGGAGTTGACTTCGGGTGTGGAACACCGGTTGCTCATGTTGGTAATAACTAGGTCTAGGATATTGCTGTTCACAAACTGGATTGAACTGTCTACAAGAACACAAGGAGTGCAGTAAGGAAGACATGATTGTTAATTTGTCTTATTTGCAGTTAACTGATGCACAACAAATAGTGCTTAATAAAGGGCTGACTTTTATTCCCTCACAGAAGTCTAATATTGTTGATGTATTGGTGAGTTTGAAAATGTTTGCTAGACAGATTAATTTGAGGGTTGAGTTTGGCGCTAACAATAATTATTCAAGCAGTTGTCCTTTTAAAAAAACTAGCACTTATATTCCTAAGTCACATCCCAGTGTTGAAGCATTCAGTAATGTATGTGAAGAGGATATTAGGAAATGCTTTGATAATGAATGTAAATGTAAATTCCTTAATCTAACTAGAGATGAAAATGATGCATTAATGGAACTTAAAAGTTTGAAAACAATTTCTTTTCATCCTGCAGGTAAAGGAGGGGGTGTGGTCCTACTAGATAGAGACAAATATGTTGAGAGCATGCTCCAGCTTTTGAGTGATTCTGATACTTTTGGTATTATTACTAAAGTTACAGTTAGAGCACTTATTGAGAAAGTTTTGTTTCTCATCTTTGATTTGTTGATTTCTAGAGTTATTAATGAGGATTTGTTTAAATATTTTAGTGTAGATATCCCTTTGATATATAGTTTGCCTAAACTACATAAGAGTCTGGTGGATCCACCTATGTGTCCGATTGTGTCCGGGAGAGGCTGGGTTACTGAGCCTCTCTCTATTTTTGTAGAGAAGATGCTATGCCCTATTGTTGATCAACAACCTATTATTTTAAGGGAAACTAAAAATTTTCTAGAAGAACTGTATTGAGAGACTGCAGGATTGGATATAACTAGAGAGCTATTACTTGTTACCCTGGACATAGGCTCATTGTTTACGGTTATCCCCAATGAGTGGGGTATTGAAAATATCAGGACTATGCTTAATGGTATGAAATGTTACTCGAATGATAAGGTTTTTCTTATTTGTGAGTTACTTGGTATTATCCTTGATAACAATGTGTTTTATGTTTGGTAATGACTATTACTTGCAGAAAGTTGGCGTGGCTATGGGTATGTCTTGTGCCGATAGCTACGCCAACTTAGCTTTAGCTCAATGGGAGTTTGAAAAAAGGATCTTAGCTCATCCTAGGGTCCTTTGGTATAGACATTTTGTCGACGATGTCTTTATGTTATGGGAAGGTGATGGAACTAGTCTATCTGAGTTCATAGAGTGGTTGCATTCTGCCACTTCGTTTTTGAGATTTACCTATGAATATTCAGTGGAAAAGATAAGTTTCTTAGATGTTTATATTAATAGAAAAGACACAGGTGGTTTTAAAACATCTTTATATAGGAAAAAGATTAGAAAAAATACTTGACTACATAAAGGTAGCATGCATCCACGGCATGTGTCCAGGAATGTACTTAAGGGTCAATTCCTTAGGATGATGAGAATACATAGTGATGAATGTGATTTGTTACAGGCTGTTAACACCTTGAAAACAGACTTTCTCAGCAGGAGATATTCTGAGAGAGAAGTTAATAACTGTCTAGATCAAGTTACGAAAGAAAGGCACAGCATAGGTAAACCTTGTTTTTCAGAAAAATCGTACCCTGATGTGGTTGAGTCATCGGACAGTAATAAAATGAACATGAGGTTTTTGTTAACTTATGCAAGTGATGTCAATATATTTTGTGATGTTATTAGGAAACATTGGAATATTCTATACTCAGATAAGCTGAGAGAATGCATTTCTCAGACTCCACTGTTCTCTTTTAGGAATAATATGTCTTTAAAGAAACAATTTTGTTATAGTAGAGATGATGTTGTAGTATTAGAATCACAGTGTAAGGGTACATATCTATGTAGACATTGCCGTGTTTGTAAATATCTATATAGTGCCCGCGAATTTAGACATCCGTTTCACAATTGTTTTGTTGAGTTTCCATTTTATGCTGACTGCACTAGTCGAAATTTAGTATATTACTGTTTCTGTACAGTTTGTTATGTCTTCTATGTTGGTAAGACCAACAGGTCCCTTAGAGAACGTGTGTTAGAGCATCTCAGGGACATTAGTAATAGGAAGAATACTAATGCATTAGCTAAACATGTAGAATGTAATGGCATAAGTCATGAATTTAAGTTTTTTGTATTGAATTAATAAATGAAGGTAAGAGAGGTGGTGATATTTGTAATAAGACCGAAGCCATTGAGCAAAAATGGATTATCCTTTTTAAAGCTGATACATATCCAGGTATAAATTATATGGTTTCTTTGAAACCATTTTTACGTCAGAGATGTTTGAAACACTAATTTACTGATATATATTTTCTATATATGTTTTTTATATATGTTGTTTTGCTTTAAGTTTAATACGATAGTTAATTAATATGGCATTCTTATTGGTTCATAGTTTTTTAAACATTGACTGTTTTATGGAATGTTTGTCTAATGAAGCAGTTGTTTGAGAGACTGTGAAAGCGCTAACCTATTGTGATTAAATTAGTTGCCTTTTTCTGCTGTGTCGAAGTGCTTTTTATCTCTTTTATTTCTAAGATATTGTTCTCCCTGGTGGGGGCGTGGATAAGTTGAACTAGGGCATTGGAATTTATGAATTCCAGAAAGCATTGAGCGAAGGAGTTAATACATGAGTAGTTTTCCCAGTTAATGGTGGGATAGTTGAAATCACCCATTATTAGGTTGTTTGGTTGAACACTAAAATTTTCCAGTATATCAAGAAAAGACAAGTGGGAATCCTGGGGGCATGGTAGGGGATCTGTAGCAAGCTACAATTTGGATTGCAGTTTTGCCCAGAGTTAGTTGCACTTGGATAACCTCGGATGCATTATGCTGCGCAAATAGCCTGGAGGTGTTGATATCCTTAATGAATATGGACACACCTTTGCCTTTGGTGTTCTGATCCAGGTTAGATGGCCGAAAAGTGTGGTATGAGTTATAGCCTGGTAATGCAGGGGTGCTCTCTAGAGCCTTGAACCAGTCTCAGTCACTGCACAGATATTGATGTTCTCCATTTTAAGGAGTGCCTCGAGTGAGTGCATTTTGAGATTTAGACTTCTAGCATTGAGTAGCATTACCCTCAGTTTTTGCTTGCCTGTTCCTGTTACGGTGGTGAATTTGTCATTTGAACCTTGCGTAAAAAAGGTACCATAGGGGTGACAAGACCTTTAGCCAGTATCCGGAATCCTAGGGACGACAGGTGCAGGCCATCTCTGGTAAAGCATCGTTGTCTGTTGACCATGTCGTCCCAGGCAGACAGATACCAGATCCCCTTAGATGACACCAGAAGCTTATCCAATTGTTGAAGTCAATCATTTTGTCCTTGTACTGCAGTATCATTCTGGGCAATGGCAGGATGCTACTCAGGGCTAGGGTCATACCTGCCTGGGCTACAAGATCAGAGAGCTCTTCGATGTCTCTTTTCATGTAGTCCAGGGAGGTACGTCTCATGTCGTTCACACCAACATGGACAATGACAGAGTGATATTTGTACTTGTTGTGGAGTGACCTGAGTGCTTGGGTTATGTGACGGATCCTGGCTCTTGACAGGCAGCTGACAGTAACCTTCTCCTTGTTTTGGTGAGTGGAACATCAGTGTGCCTGACTATAGAGTCACCTATGACTAGTGTGATGGGTACGTTGTTTTGCCTTATGGCAAAGTGAGGAAAGTAAGTACATAGGTACTTATCAAGGAGCATACCATCCTCTCTAGCAAATGGCATAGAATATTCAGTGTTGTCTTGAAGCAGTCGAATTCTAACTTTAAATAGGCAATTGGCTTTTGCAAAAAACTCCACTATTACGGTTGCATTAAATAATAACTGAGTCAAATTACTGCAAGGACACATCTGCAAAGGTGGCTACATTGTCATACATGTCCACCTTTATAATATTCCCTTCCCAGACGCACCCTAGTTTTGAATTTGACACACCATTGTAGGTCTTTGATGGCAAATTGGTGCTTCTGCGGTGGTAGAAATCAGCCAGTACATGAACTTACTATGTCTGTTAAGTGCAGGGTGTAGACCAACAAACCTTACAGTAAGGTTATGTTTTCCCATTTATAATGAATTCAAAATGCTTTGTGCTGCATAAGAAGAAACTTTTGTACCTTTTATGTAATTAATATTTCCTGTTAAGAAAGTTACTGAATATATTGCTAGAGACCCACACGACGCCATTTGGTCATTTCCATTACCTATTAAAAATGTCTTTTTATTTATTTATTTATTTAAATTTTTTTACTAGGTTATAGTTTTACTCCTCTAGGAATCTATTAGTAACTGTAACCTATAACTGACACAAATTGTGTGTTGTTTACACATGTAAGTTACTCAAGGTACTTTATTATTTCTATTCAGTGTTTCTAACTTAATGATTGTATTAACAGACTGTTTAACCCTTGGTTGAAATATGTATAATGTTAAGGAAGATAATGTAACACTGCCAGCTTTATTAAATGTTATGCCTGTTACTCCCAAACCTGGAATCAACAAAAACTGTAGTGCTGCATCCAGTGTCTTGATGCAGAGTTAAGTGCACTCATTTTCCAAAGTTTCTCCAAGTGTGTTTTAGCATGAATCTTCAAAATTATGAGGTCCAACATTGTCAGGTGTCAGTCATTAAAAGTAGAATCTGAATTGTATTTTTATTTACGATATGATATATTAATGACACTTTTAAACGCTGTGTGCCAGCATTCTGTCTATAATATTTGAATGTTCAGAGTAACAAAGTAATGTGATAGTGTGCATGAAGTGTGAATGGATTTAATTTTTTTTTTTTTTTTTTTTGGAATTTACTGTTACTAACTTCTACAACCAACCCCTGATTTTTTCTTTGTCATAAAGTACAAGTTTAATTTACTTTTAAAATACCCAGGATTTTTATATTCCACAACAAAGATGTCTTATTCCTTTTCCGCAAAAAGTATAATCTTAAAATTGAACGGTTTATTGTTAAACTGCAAAGTGAATCACACTTGTAACTTTAGCCACATTTTTCAAGTGGCATACTAACACTTTCTTGAAGTTGTCCATTCAGTCTTTTTGCCTAGTTGATTTTCTTTGAATGGAACAGTAGTTTTTACTTTGAAATATCAAAACCTTGAGCACTGATATTTTGCAGATGCAGTCTGGAATTCAGAGACATCATTAAATCTGCTGTATGCCTGCTAGGCCAGGATTGTTGAACTGCATACAACAGGTTTAATGAGATAATTTGGACTATATACACAGTACTTTGCAGTGAATTTCATTTGTGACCTTATGTATTTTTTATGTTAAAAAAATCCTTATACATTTTTATGGCTACAGTTCAGCACAGAGCAGTTTTTTAAACTCTTTCCAATGGGTGAGTATGCACTTATATATAGTTTACAAGATGCATTTTCATCTGACCTGTAATTTTCAAAAGAATGTCTGTTTTCCCAGAAAATTACTGTCCTACATGAAAGATTTTTAACAACTTAGCAAAGTAATTAGATTTATTTTAAAGCATTCCTAATTTATATGTGTGTGTGTGTATGTGTGTGTGTGTGTGTGTGTGTGTGTGTGTGTGTGTGTGTGTGTGTGTGTATGTGTGTGTGTGTGTGTGTGTGTGTGCGTGTGTGTGTGTGTGTGTGTGTGTGTGTGTGTGTGTGTGTGTGTGTGTGTGTGTGTGTGTGCACGTGTGTGTGTGTGTGTGTATGTGTGTGTGTCTGTGTTCTGAATGTACAGAGATGCATTTAACCAAACGTTAGCTACATTGTTCACTTTTTAATTGCACAGAGTTTTAGAATTAAAATGCAGTCACGTACTTCAAGTTGTATTGCATGAAAAGTAGAAATGAGTCTGTCATGCTGTGTAAGTGTAATGTAGAAACTGAAAAGACAGCAGCAGCTATTGTGCTATGCATGTGCTATGCATGTTTTCTTATTTTTATTTTTTTTTTCAGATGTATTCACCCTCTCTCCCTTTACATATGTAACACCAAATTAAGTTCAATAAACATAATGCATTTCCCTGTTACCAAAAATTGTACTATCTGTGAATTTAATGTATAATTTTTATAGTTTGGTCTGGCAACTGGTGCAGAGGTTAAAATTGCAAGATTTAGTGTCTGTGGTACAGGTTTTGATTCTCTCAACCGCATTTGCTTATTTTGAGCAAGTCACTTACCCAGACATTGCTCACAAGTCACCCCTGAAAAGGAACTGTGTGTCCAGTGGGCCAAACTGGCTAACATATAGGCATTGTTATTAACTTTTGTAACATTCGTCCATGACATTTGTTTCATAGCCCTTCATAAAAGCACAATATACACATCCAATGTAGTACATCTAACTTTCTTCTGGAAAGGTTTTCCTAGATTGATAAAAATATATATTAGAAGATTTCATAATTCCCATTTTAGCCGACTTTTTATGTTTATATATAGTAGTCGTGATTGTATTTGAAACAAACTGCTATGTTAAAATATTACTACTACTAAGCACATGATTTCCCAAAAAATTCTGAGAAAACTTCCCATGCACATTTTTTTTCTTTAAATAATCCTAATATGTGTTACTTGTTTATATGGGGATACATTAAATTTTGTAAGTGAAACAATGTTTTGGGTAAGCATGACATTTTTATTAAATTCGGACTACTCAACAGGGAGATGAGACAGTTTGTCACGCTTTGGTAAGTGTGTTTCTGCTTCCATTTCACATATCTTCCCATTTATTGTTTGAATATCTGTAAATGAATTGTTGACTGTAAGATCCAAAATGTTATTGCTGAAGCCATTTGAATTTTTCTTCTTTTTTTTTTTTTTTTTTTGTTGAAACACATATGCATTTTAAATACAATTAGTTTTTTATGGAAATGCTGTGATAATGTCTCATATACTGTGATCAATTTCATAAATTCTTTCTGAGGAATAATATCAATATTAAAATAATTGATCAGAGATTTTTTGCATACACCAAGCAAATGATACGGACATTTTCAGCAAATATGCCTTTGTTGTTTTCTTTTATTACAATATCCAACACTGGCTCCATTATTAAAATAAGAAGCCAGTGAGAAAATGGAAAATCAGACCGCATTAAATTATTCAAATGTTTCAGATAAATTCAAATCAAACACTAACTGTACCTTGAATAACAAAGTAGTCAGGGATCTAGGAACCTAATTGTAGGAGCCTAGGTCAACAATTCTCTCTTTGATCATCATGTAGCAACAGTAGTAAGAAAATCATATTTAGTACAGCTAATATTTAAAAACCTCATCCAAATAAAAAGGAAATTATCATCCTCTTATATGCAACACTAATTGTACCAATCATGGAGTATACATCATCCTTTGGGATGTACCTTTATAGACATATTAAGTAATTGGAAAGGCTCCAGGGATTCCTAACCAAGATAATGGTTGGTCTAAAGATCATAAAGAAAGACTTGAAGCATTATCCCTTTAATTGGTATATTAGAAGCTTTTGTGGGGGATCTATGCCATGCATTCTGTGCCATTAGGGACTGTGTCTTCCTTGACCTCCTGATCTTCTCAAATTGAGTAGCTCAACTAATACCAGAACTAAGGACTTATATCTCGCTAATATGTACTGTTGAGACAGATTTCTTATCCATTGTTTACCCTTTCCATGTAACAGTCTTCCCTGCAGATTAAACAATGTGACATGCTATCACTGTTCAGAAAAAAATGTGGATGATTGGATGGATAACCAAAAATTTACTCCAGGACTGATCTACTTTGCACTCCTTAAGAAGGGTGGTACAGATACTTTATAAGAGTGACTATCAGGTTAAGACTTTCATAACCTTGTAACTTTATTGTCCTATGATCCTATGAATTATAGTCATATACTGTCCTGTAATATTACATTTTTGCAATACTATAGATTCAGCCTGTCAGTCTTATGTAATACTGTAATTGCACCTGCTGACTGTAATGCCAAATAATTTAATTGCTAAATAGATTATTTTATTAGTAATTGTAGTGTTTTGGATAGAGGTGACATATATTTGCTCATACTGAATCATATTGCCACAATAAAGTTAATTTATCCTCTGATCATTGTAAGTGCATATGAATTCATTTATTATTTTTGAAATCTTTATTTAGTACTGTGACAGTCAGATATTGAATTTCCTGATATCTGATTTTTTCAGTACTATATTTTTTTGCCATTGGCTACGTTAAAGATGTCCAATTCCGTATTGTGAGTTATACTGTGAATGGAGTAAATGTAGATGCTGTTTGAGGGATACAGAATTCTTAAGGAATTGTCAAAGAATGTTGTTTGGCCTGATATTTTTATGTAAGAGTATCATGCCATTATTAATACTACTTCATTCAGTGATGGTACTGATCACACTATACATGAGTATCTGGACTTTACTGTATCTACAAAAGAATTAACACAATCCTTGTCATTAATGTCATTATCATTATATATGTAAGTATAACATGCCACTAGTTATTTCTCTACATCTTTCTATTTTGATGTAGAAAGTTTGCTGTCATTCTTATCTGTACTTATTTCCTACATTAAAAAGATATAGCATTGTCCATGTTATAGTACCTTTCTTTAAATTATCTGTGTTTTTGTGGGATTGGTATATATTGTTAAATCCACCTAATGCCGCTTTAGGGACATCTCAGGAGACTGTATGACACTGGTCAGGCCACAGTTCAACAAATTCACTGGGAAAAAGCCATTCTACAAAATCGCCCCAGTGAACTAGAACAAGCTCCCTAAGGAACTTAGAGGGGAGTATAATGCATTTATACTGAACTAAAGTATCACTGCAGAGATATTAACAGGTATGTATGTTTCAGAGATGAAAGTAAATACTATCTAGCCACACAGATACAGTACATTCACTAATCATGTTTTTAATGTTTAATTTGCTGTGTTTGACTCCACTGTGATATGACTTTATTCTTCACATTTTCTGCATTTCTTCTTTCAATAAATCTACTCTGTTCTTTCCTTCTCTTCTCTTATATCATCTGTCTTCAGTCCGCCTTTCCCTTCTCATATAACACTGTTTTTTACTTTCTTATGTCTTCTGCTCTCTTACCCTTAGATGCAAGCCAAACTTTTATTTTTTCCTTGATAAAACTCTCCATTTTCATTCACTGTTCATGAATATGCTTTATTGACCCATATAATTAAGTGATGTCATTAAGACAATGTATTGCCATGTTTGCAGTTGTATTTATATTAACTAATACTATTATTAGGTATAAACATGTCTGGGTAACTTGATCTGTAGTTCTGCCAAGTCTGAATTATGCACTAAGGAGCGCATATTCTATTTATTTGTTAAATCTAGACCATGTACTCCTTGTAATTGTTACAGTCTCCTGGCATGTTTTCTTCTATTTGTAACTGTAATAGTCTACCTTCACTATGCCTTGTTACTGTGATTTTTTACTGCATTATGCTTTCTAAGGCCTGTGTCCTACCTCAGTAGCATTCTTGGACCCATGCACTTACCCAGTGAACAGATTTAAATAATAATAATAATGAATATATTTTATATTTATTAAGTTGTGATAGCATCTGTTAAGATTTAGCTGGATAAGTTACTAAAGTCCTCAAGGGAATCCCATAACCTATTTTTATTAGCTTGTTCCTGAAGATTAGCATCTCCCCAAAGAGATGGACACTAAAATGTCATCACTTATCAAAGAAATGTACTGAATGCTGTATACAAAATTTCCTAAAATGCTCTAATTGTGTTTGCAGATATAAAAAAAAAATCTTAATTTTATATCTGTTCATAAAAATAAGTACTACAGTACTCACTTATGAGATTGTCTGAACAGATAATTGTATAAAGATTGAATTGCTTCACTTCTAAAAGAAAACTTTTACTTACTAAAATTAATCCAGTACATGACTTTGTTCCCAGTTATGATGCATGTGCATCTTAAATAGTGCATCTTAAATTATTTGAGCATAAAAGTCTAAATGTGCCACAAATGTTATAGAATTCCATAACATCTAGAAGGAGTTTCACAGTAGCTTGGTATAACTATTCAACTGTGTTGAGAAATATGTTGTAATACTCCAGAAAAACAAGAGGATAATGTCCCAGTGTAGTCCACCCATAGTAATTCTGTTTTTAAAATTTGATAATTTGTAAAGGGTGCACACACTGGTCCAATTATTATACTTTTAATACTTGAATTAATTTCTGTTGGAGTAATCTGTCCAGTATACATTTATAAACATGTAAGATTTCAGCTTTAAAATTCTCAAAATGATTAAAGCTACTGCCTCTCTCCTTTTTTTGCATGTGTTGTACTCATAAGACAGTTAGTCACACCTAACCTTTTCAATCCACTAATTGTTTAGACCATGTTTCCTGAAAATAAGCAATATCTCTGTGTGTTTTTATAGAAGTCAGTATATGTCTTATACAAGTTCTGTTTGTTGATCAGCCATAATAAATGATGTCCTTCAGTGGATCAGTTTTGCAGTATTGTAAACTGATGGGTTATCCTGCAAAGGTAAACTGACATCTTACTGGTGTATCAAAGCTAAAACCTCCAAACATCTGACATATGAACTCAGTCAATGGATGTAGGGGTACATAATTTGACGTATAAGTGTAAGATCCTTAGACTTTCTAGCTGCCAGTCTGAACACAGGATCTTTGCTCTCATTGGTCTGAAGAACCATTCCCAAGACTTATTCAGCTTAAGTACCCCATTGGAGAACTTTATTTTTTTTCTTACCTTTATTACAAAAAATGTAATAATGTCATCTAAGAGGGGATGTGTAATTGTGGTAATCAGCTCACTTATACAGTTAGATCCCTTATAAAGACCTTCACTCCCAGTGGTTGTTTTGTCAAGGGGGTGGACGCGATTAGAAAATTGTAAAATCTGCCAGACGCTCATTCTTAAAACCATAAGAGCAAGACTTTCCTGTTTAATTGCCTACTTAAGAGACCCAGTGTCTAAAACACCTCACGCAAAACAAGATGGTGGGGCCCATAGCCTCAGACTTCCTGCTCACACCCAAAAAGAAGTTCAATAAAGCTAGGCCTGAAACTTCACCTGCCCAGTCTGATTTAGATGTTTCTGCTAAGATGAAGCAAGAATCAGCGGAATGTCTCACTTTTTTACAGACAGTTGCCATATTGACCCCACCAGAGGTTGTATGGTATGGTATGTTACCCACATGTTTAAAGAGACTAGGTCTACCAAGACGGTAGACAAGGTGGAACTATGGGTGATTATTTCTGAGGGACCACAGGGCATACCTCAGATCCTGGTAAGGGAAGAGGGTCCTAACACTTTTGTTGTAGTACATCAAGGTTAAAAGCCACCAAACTGTTAGTGCAGATGTCATGCCTCAGAAAAGAAACAGAAAACAAAGCATGTTTCTCCATTGTAGACATCTCAGGAAAATGAGTGGCTGGAATTTTATCAAGGCCTACACAGGACATATTGCCCTTAAAGTCTCCTTCCTTCCTTGCCACTCCATTACAGGCCCCTCCTAGCCTGAAAAGTTAACATAAGGATTCATCTGAAGGAAGAGGAGTCTTATTCAGATGAGGACTCAGCTTACTCATCTCAAATTCATTCTCCTGAACAGTTTGCTTGAGATGATAAAGACACCTTGTGCCCTGATTCCCCTATAGAAAACAAATAATTTGGGGAAACTATTACTAGGATGATGCAACATTTTGAAAGAAAGTTCAGACAGGTTACTGAAATACAAAAAAATAGATTATAACTTGCCTGAGGTTCGAGCCTCTAAGAATACCTCTGTTCCCCAAGACTTAGAGGCCTTTCTAGATGCTTTTGCATCCACATCTTCTTCTACTGGCTCCCAACCCTCATTTCCCAAAAAGCCTGACAGGCCTCCAAAGACATGAAGTTTCTCTACAAAAACACTGTAGCGGACCAACTTAGTATTTCTATTTCAACCGATGAGCCCACTAAGCTTCTACCTTCAGCTAATGTGATGCCTTAAGATAGAGGTAGTAGGACTATAGACTGTTATAGTAAGAAGGTCTACACCTCTGCCACCCTGGCTTTTAGGGCCTTAAAATATCAAACCCAGATGAGCTAATATTTTCTGGCTGCTCTTGGGGAATTAAAAAAAACTCTCGCTAATTGAGAGGTTTCTGTGTAGAAGACACAGGTGGTTCCCATGCTGAATCAGGCTATGCAAATAGACAGACATTCTATTAAATGGAGCTGTGATGTTGCAGAGGCTTCCTCCAGTGCTTCAGCCACTAGTTTTGTGAAATGTATATTTTCTCAGTTTTGTCTCCAGTCCCTGCTAGTGGCTATCAAGGCCAGGTAATTGGACTCTTCACTTCATAGAGACCTTTTGTTTGGCCATACTGCAGCTGAACTTTTCAAATCTCTGCAGGAGAAGGAAAAGATTACACCGGATTTCAAACAGATTTTTCTCACATTTCATTTCCTAGAAATCAAAGGATTCATCCTACAAAGCCTACTTCCTTTGTACATAGAAAACAAAAAACAACACCAGAAGGGCAGGAAAGGGCCTCAGGAAAAGATTTCAGGAGAAAATCTCCAGTGATCCTAAACTTGAAAAAAAAAACTTTTCCCAGACAAGTCAGCCTCAGCTTATCTTTTTTCCTCAGTCCGAAACATCCTTTGTCCAAAAGACTCACTTTGTCATTCCCAGCTTGCTAGTTCATTACCATAAGCAAATGGTCTTATCAATCATACAGGGCTATAAAAGGCCTTGGAAGGAGTAACCCTCATTTTGAGAGAATTACTACCCCCCCCCCCCACATAACCAGTTTCACATTCTCCCACTCCCACTCAGGATCTTTCATCCAAAAGAACCCATTCCATCCCAACATCTAAGTTTTTTACTCAAGATTTCTCCTGGTTCCCAGGAAGAAGGGTATTTAGAGATGAATACTGGACTTGTCTCATCTCAGCACCTTTCTGAAAGTACCATATTTCAAGATGCTGTCTCGACAAGCTATGTCCTTCTATCCTCCCTTAAGCCTTCCCAGTCTCCCTGGGTTTAAAGAATGCATACCTGTGCATACCTATCTATCCCTACTGCAGGAAATACCTAAGATTCTCTGTTTTTCATTGCAATTTCAGTTCTCTGATTTACCCATCAGTCTATCCACTGCCCCAGGGGCTTTATCATGTGGCTCAGATTAGCTGTTGCCTTTGCAGAACACAGGGAATAGAAATATTTCTATAACTAGATGATCTTCTCATTCAGGCATTCTCCCAGGACACCCTTCAAGTGCATCTATCTCAGTTATACTGTCTCACTTCTGGAAAGGCTAGGTTTCACCCACAACTCCAAGAAATCTTCCCTGACACCTTCAGGATCTGGTATTCTTGGGTTGCAGACTGAATATTCTTACTATAACTGCCTTCCTCCCCAGGACAAAGTCATACCCATGAACAGCACTGTTTCTTTTTCTATTTTTGTCAGCATGCCTTTAAACCCTCTGTTACTTTCTAGGAATGAAGTTAACCATTCCTTAGCAGACATCCTACATCTAAACCCTCTCAGCAGGGTGGTTCCTCCCCCATAGGATCTGAATTTTGTCCTGCAAAAATTTACTTTGCCTCCTTTGAACTAGCACTCTCCCACTGAAATTCTATGCTGGGAGAACAGTCTTAATGGTTGCTCTTACCTCTGACAGAAGTTTCTGAGCTTCAAGTCCTTATGACCACTCCCTCTTAATTATATTTCACAAGGATATGGTCTTGTTAAGGGCTTACCCTTTCTGTTATGCCAAAGGTGGAAAGTGAACTGTCTCAACTAGACCATCCATTTACCCATGTTCTTCCCTAATCCATAAAATCGGGGTGAGAGACTCCTCCATTCCCTGGATGTGCTAAGACATCTGAGATTCTACTTGGGTAATTCAAATGCTTACAGGAAAACAGACCATCTTTTTGTCTCATTTCAGGAGAGTAAGTTGGGTAACCCTGTCTACAAACAAATGATATCCAACTGGATCTACAATTTCATCTCTGTTTGTTACTTCTCATATGGCATGAAGGTTCATTCCACCAGAGATGTCTCTTTATCTGGAGTGTTCTTCAAAGTTATTGACTCGAAATTCATTCTTGAGGCAGCCATCTGGTCCTCAGTTCACATCTTTACTAAACATTACAGAGTAGATCATTTTCTAAGTCTTGAACCTCCTTTGCTGGATCTGTACTGCTAGGTCTGGTAGACAGCTCATCTGTCTCCAAGCCATCCACAGTTAGCACACCTCTAGTTTTGGGAATCGCTCAACAGTTTAAAATACTGCAACACTAATCCAAGGAAGAACATAGCATAGTTGTATAACAGCTTACCATAACAGTTGATGTTCTACTGATCAGTGGTGCAGGATTGCTTCCCTCAGTGTACCCTTTTTTTTTTCAATTGTTCTACCTTCCTTTTTGGCCATGTATACCTTGTTTACTGATTGAGGAAAATAACCTTTCTCTGTTAGCTGGAATACTCTTTATTGATGGTCCTCAGACCTTTCCAGGGTCTCCAAGTTCTTGATAGTCTGAGGATCTTGCACCCGTATGCCCACTTATGTATCCCTACACAGGCTGAGGTCATACATCAGATATATGGAGCATTCAGAAGAATTTGGCGCACCAGCCAGATGGTAGGTTACCTTGGTGAGATAAGCTACCAGTTTATAATACTGCAACAGTAATCAGTAGAGTATTTACTGTTACGATACATTCTTACACAGCAGTAATACTCCACTTCTAGTAGACTGGCTTGCCTTATTAACATTATGCACTAGAAAAGACTAATTCCTCACACTAAAAGTAATGCAACTTCAACAAATCATACACATACAAAATGATGATGATGATAAAAATAATAAAAACAGGTTTTCCATTGCATCTTCTATTTCCAAAGGTTTCTGAATTTAAGTTGTGCTTTTAATCATTCTACATCTTTCAGTGATTCAAACACAAGAAGTTAATCATGCATATATTTGGATATAACATGAAATTATAGTACTCTAATTAAGGAAAATTACTTTTTTATTTAACAATGGGCGACCATGGTGGTGCAGCGGTTAGCGTTGCCACCTCACAGCAAGAGGTTCTCCGGTTCGATCCTCGGCCGAAGTGCCTTCTGTGTGGAGTCTATATGTCCTCCCTGTGGTCACGTGGGTTTCCTCCAGGTGCTCCAGTTTCCTCCCACATCCCAAAGACATGCTGTAGGTGGAATGGACACTCTAAATTGGCCTTAGGTGTGAGTGTGTGTGTGTGTGTGTGTGTGTGTGTGTGTGTGTGTGTGTGTGTGTGTGTGCCTTCTGTGGAAGGTTGGGCGTCAGGCTGGCAACTTGACACCATAAAACTACACTGCCAATCATGAGCGGACAAGTGATCTGCTGTGGCGACCCCTAACCGGGAAAAGCCAAAAGAAGAAGAATGATAATTGATACTATATATATATATATATATATATATATATATATATATATATATATATATGTATATATATATATATATATGTACACACACACACACACACACACACACACACACACACACACACACACATACACACATATATATATATATATATATATATATATATATATATATCAACAAAAGTTCTTTTTCCAGAAAATTTTCCTGAGGAAGGTCTTAAAAGATGACTGTTTACACAATTAAAGGGTGATTGTCATTTTTTTTATATTCCATGGTTATTATTTTGTCTTAGTCAGTACTTAACTACTATTGAATGCAAAGGCTAAACTTAATCTTGCCTTACCCTAAATGAAGAACAATACTGAATTTTATTTCCTGCACTTCTTGGTTTAGAACATCCATTGTGCATGCAAAAACATGTAACCATGAACTACCACATAGGTGGCAGGACACTAAACATCGAAAGTATGATGAGAGATTTAGGGACACAAGTGGACAGTGGTCTCACTTTCGATAACCACATCGCCACAACAGTCAGGAATTAAACCCACAGCTAGGACAGCTGTTTAATCAAAGTCTTACCTCTGGATCTGCAACTGTGGTCCCACTTCACAAAGGCGGTGCCTCCACCGACCCTGGAAATTACCGGCCCATTAGCTTGACAAGCCTTATCTGCAAAGCCATGGAGAGGATCATAATGGACCTCATAAATAAAGACATAGGGAATTTGCAGACTTTGGATCCAACCCAGTTTGGCTTTGTCAAAGGCAGATCATGCCTTTTAAACTTGGTTGACTTTTTCGAAACAGTCACCAAAGCCATTGATGAGGGAAAGGCAGTCCATACAGCCTACCTCGATCTGCTAAGGCCTTCAATACAATACCCCACTCGGGTATCATTGAAAAACTCATCAGCTTAAATGTTAACCCATACATCACAAGATGGGTTGCAAACTGGCTGAGTGACAGAACCCACAGGGTCAGAGTTGCTGGCGCCATGTCAGACTCAAAGCCTGTCACAAGTGGTGTCCCACAGGGCTCAGTCCTGGGCCCACTCTTGTTTGGCATCTACTTTTCCAGTACAAGCAAACACAGGAGGGTTATGGCTGACAAAGTTTGCAGATGACTGCAAACTGGCCATAGTAGAAAACACATCTGACACAGATATCCTTCAGAAGGGTCTCACAGAAGCGGATAACTGGTGCCAGAGCCACGGCCTAAAGTTAAATGCCAAAAATGCATAGTCATACCAAAACAAGGTTACCCCTAGCTACCAAATAGGTGGCAATCCACTGAGCACAGAAGAAGTTATCAGGGACCTGGGGACCCAGGTTGATAGTAGTCTGTCATTCGACACCCATGTAGCTAAAGTAGTTAGGAAGACCTTCTACATTGCCCACCTTATCATGAAGGGATTCTCATCTAGATCAAGGGAGGTCATAGTCTCCCTTTACTCATCACTCATCAGACCAATGATTGAGTACAATGCCCCATTCGAATGTATCTGACCCGACACTTGCAGCAGCTGGAGAGGCCACAAAGTTCCTCACCAAAAGGATAAAGGGTCTCAAAATCTGTCCTATGCTGCCCGACTGAAAGAACTCCAGCTCTATTCAGTAAACACACCTGCTCAGAGGTGACCTTTGCCTAACATACAAGGCCATGTCAAACCCAGATTTGATGAATATGCTTCACCTCAAAAATCTAGATCCATCAGAGCCACAAGGGCGGAGACTTAAACCTCGACACGGCTATTAATAGGACATGCTGGAGGGATAGATTCATCACCCAAAGACTCCCTATGCTGTGGAACAAAATCCCGGTACATGTGAGGCAGAGCACCTCGCTGGCCTTGTTCAAGAGAAATCTTGACCAATGGATGGGAGATCGCAGATATACCCCAGGGATTACCTCAGTGTCACTGCTCGACAGAGGCACAGCAAAATAATGGGTATAGTTCCCCATACTAAAGGGGTGGCGTAAGCCACAAAACGATGGGCTAGGCTTGTAAATGCCCTCGGGCAGATAGCCTAGTATGAACCTATGAACCTATGAACCTATGTGGCACACCTCATCACTAAGGGCTTTTCATCCAGAAAAAAGGAGGTCATTGTCCCACTGTACTCATCCCTCATTAGACCCATTATAGAGTATAATGCCCCATTTGGTATGTACCTCACAAGACATCTGCAACAGCTGGAAAGGCCACAGAAATACCTCACTAAAAGAATTGCAGGCCTAAAGCAGATGCCATATGCTGACTTTCTAAAAAAAACTCCAGCTATACTCTGTGGCATATCATCTACTCAGAGGCGATCTCTGCTTAACATACAAGGCCATGTCAAACCGTGAGCTGTTAGACATGCTCCACTTAAAGAAATCCTAATCCCTCAAAGCCACACGCTCCGGGGATCTAAACCTTATCATCACAATGAACAAAACATGCTGGAGGGATAGGTTCCTGACCCAGAGACTCCCCATACTCTGGAATAGACTGCCCATACATGTCAAGCAGGGCGCCTCATTGGCCCTCTTCAAAAGGAACCTTGATGATTAGATGGGAGATAGGATATTCACCCCGGGGATCATGTCAGTCGCCCTGCTAGACAGGTGCCCAGAGAAGTAAATATTGTGGGAAGAAATCTCCAGGAAATTGTTATGGCTAGGCTTGCATAGGCCTTAGGGCCGATAGCCTAGTACCAACCTATGAACCTATATCATAATCTGTTGTACCTGAAGTATGCCAGTTACCTGAGTATTTTTGCTTCACCTTCTGGAATCAAGATTCATTAGATTATCAAAAAAAAAAATCTTGTTCCAGCAGTAATTTTTCTCCTTTATTTAATTTCAAAGTATAAGTGTTCTATTTTTGTTCATTAATTAGTTTTTGTTATCCAATGTATTTAATTTATTCTGAAAATGCTGTAAAGAATTTTAAGCTGAATCGCTTTATCTTGAAGGTGTCTAACACTTTTAATTGCTTTCCATAATTTTTGAGCTCTGTTTCCAGTAAGTGCTGAAAAATATTAATTATATTAATTGAGTGATTATGTTGACTGATTCTCACTTGCTGTCTTTAAATTTGCATATTTCCCCTTGGGTTTATTGGAAGTTGTGCCAATGCCTTCTATGATTACTCTCTTGCTAGAGAAGAAATATACCATTTCACTAAGCACTAAATTTCCTTTTATTTTTTTTTTTTTTGTTTTTAATTTTTATATAAACCTATTTCTTGTTCAGAGGTTTATAGGAGATTACTAGTCTAATGGCTCTAGAGCCCTTACAAGTCTAGCCAGTTTTACCCAGATTTTACCCAATTTTCTATTTCTAGAGGAAAGGTAACAATAGTATTAATAACATTTGAGCAAGGTGTTTAACAAAATATTGAATGGAAGTAAAACATAAGTATTTTGGAGTACAGGCATATATGTACTGATAGTTTCATAAGGTGAGAAGTGAGTAGTGTTAGGTTGAGTTTTGAAAAAGAAAAAGGGTGAGGGAGCAGGAATGAAATAGTCAAGTGGGTTGAAAACATACAGGTTTATGTAAAATTTTGTGAGTTTATCCACAATACCTGAATGGGATATTGTATCATATGCCTTGGCCAGGTCAATGTAGGTGGTATGCACTTACCCTCATCCATAGTCTTGGTGACCTTGTCAAATAAATTCACAAGACTGAGCAGGCAGGACCTGCCCTTGATAAAACTGAACTGGATTGGGTCAAGAGTCTAGAAATTTCCTGTATCATTCTTAATCAGGTCCATGATTTTCCTTTTCTTAGCCTTGCATATGAGGCTAGTCAGACTTATGGGTCATTAGTTTCGTAGGTCCATTGATGGTCCCCCTCGAGCAGAGGGATGGCTGTTGCTGTCCTCTACTCTACTGGGACAAAGCCTTTCTGGAGACTGTGGTTAAATAGAGATCCAATTGGGTCTGCTTATTCATGTTTCAAGCTATTTAATAGGCATCTTGGGATCCTGTCATGGCCAATTGATGTAGTGGCAGCTCGTGTATTTTTTAGTTACTTTGTTTCTTATGAAGAACTTGGAAGCTGCATGACTGTTTTGTCATTTTATTCATATCTTCCACCCGGATGTCTTTTTTCATTCAGTGTAAAGAATAGACATTGTAACATCCTGTTTAGAGTAAATAACTTGAGTTTTGCTGAACTATTAAGCCAGTACTCCATCTCTAAATATTGTGACAGTTTTTTTTTTATATTTTTCCATGTCTCACAAACACAAAAGTAAAAGTGATATAAATGATTAGTGTTCCATTGTCACAACACACAGGCAGTTAATAGATTCCAATTACTATCATATTCAGTTCTCTTGCTCTGAAATACTTTAGTCTTTTAAAAAGCATGAACATATCCTAAAAGTGTTTTGGAAGCTTGTTGCTTCTTTCAATAGCAGTTGTATAAATCCACCAAACTTGTTAGCAGTATTCACTGGTGCACCTCCACTGTTCACCATTGCTTAACAGAAATATAAGCTCCAGTGCCATTGTGTAAGCAACCTTAGAGAAAACTCCACTAAATGCAGTTTCTTTTTGGTTACCCAGACTGTTCTTGATTTAAGAGAAAGCTAAAATAAGCAAAATTGGAAATATGCCAGTATTCAAATTGTAGTTAGCATTATTTCCACATTCTTCAGTTGTGTTTCAAAAAGCTGCCATTAATTGTTTTTCAATGTAAAGATTAGTTATAGACATTAGTTAACGGTAATACTAATTGGTAAATCATAATTTACTTTTAGAGGTCAAATGGTTTTGAAACAAAATGAAACAAACTACCAACTTCATAGCACTATTCCACATATTAATAACGACATTCATGTTCACCTCCCGAACTCTGCTGAGCAATTTTAATTCTATCACATTTTACCAATAGCAGGTGCATGGTTTTCCCAAATACAAATTAAACAGTGTTTGAATGTTTGCTTTGGGAAGCAGATTGTTTGCATTTTACATTTTGCAAATGTCAGCAGACTTCAAGCACTGCTGACCAGATGAATGGGTAAGAATTCTGACTTATTTTTATGCCTCTGTTTTCTTCTTTTTTCTGTCTTCCACTATGGTAAAATAATATAACTGATTTCCTAAAACAAACATAAAATAGTGTTATAACACTGCATCCATACCAGCTTTAGCTGCAACTACACCTTTTACCAGTTTTAGTAATAACAATAATTTTTATTTGTAACCCATAATAAGAAATTCAGGCATACAGCCTAGTTGTTATTACTGCTGAGTTCCATGAAATTGTATGAAAATAGAATCTAACTGTTTAACTAAAGATAAATACAAAGTAAAAAGCTGTACAAATTAGCAACATTTTAGAATGCATCAACTCTGAATCAGTACATAATAGTAACACTTTAAAATGCATTAACTCTGATTAAATGCATATCACTTGTTTTGTATTTAAAATTCACAATTTAAAAACCTTTGCCAACAATTCTATTTTATTCCTGCAAAAATAAACATTACTGATTAGTTAAAACAAATATATTAAAGCATTTACAAAGTACTGCTGCAGTCAAGATGCTATGTGCAAGCAAGATGTATATTACTAATGAGTACAATTTAGAAAAAAATGCATTTTACAACCAAAGAACTTGTACACTAGTAGACTACCTGTTCAGATAATAACCAAGCTTTAAATTTGCATTTTCATGTTTTTAAAAGATTACAAAGTATCTCTTTCAGATTTAAAAGTCTACTAAAATGTCTTCTTCCTATGGTGACCATTTTTTTTCTGCATGGAACCTTGTCCAAAGGGTGCTGTTCCTGCACTTGATCCATTTATTCTGCAGGAAGGGACCCTAGAATCCACATGCTAGATGAGAGCTCTACAGTCCAAGTACCCTATCAGCCAATCCTTACCGCAGCACCAAGGTTCAAGTAGTAGAGAGCAGGTCAGCTTGATTGTCATGTGAAGTGACCTGTCCATTCCCAGATGGAGTGCCGTTTACCACTGGTAGCTCCCTGAGCTCTTCTATGAGCTGCCTAGCTTCATGCATGTGCACCATTGTATTCTGTGTGAGCCACAGGCTCATGCTGTACAGGTAGAACACCCTTAAGTTTTGCTATAGCTCTTTCTACCTTTTGTTGCATAGCATGTTGGACTAAATGTTTTTTTTTTTTCACTCTGGTGTTATTGTCAAAAAGAATTGCTTAATAGCAATCTTCTTAAACTCATGAGAATTATCTTAGTGGCTACTTATTTTTTCACCTAGCCCTCAACAGCTGTTATTGATCTGAGATACTCCCCTTTTCTATTCTGTAGCAATTTAACATTTGACATTCCTTCAATGTAGTTCCTATTGCCTTTCATGCACATCACCTTTTCCCTTATTACACCCATATTGTTGTTCTATTTTTATCATACCCCTTCTGTAGCAATTTCTGTATTCCTCAATATCCTTTTAACAGAGATATAGAGAAATATCAATGACTCCCTTTTACTTTATTACCTTGTATCCTTAATTTAGTCATTATAGAGGCATGGTCAAATACAATTACTGGATACCTTCCAATATGAGAACATGCTCAGGTGATTTCTAACTAGCTTGGCCCAGTTATTGTATCATGGGTAATAATATGTGAATTCCAACTGAGCTCCTATTACTGAAAAATGTCCTCCATGACAGTAATTTCATGTTTTTTTTTAATTGTGCCCTTTCTTGTAGTCTCACTTCAGTCCCCAGATATTGTCTCACTGTTGCAAAGCAAATCCTAGTTATCACACTTATATAAAATGTCTTTCGGAAGTGTATTATTTTCCCCAAAAATTGTCATCTTATAAGGAAATAAATAGCATTTTATTTATTTATTTATTTATTTAAAACTTGACCAGGAACTTCCGACTAGGACAGAGCCTATTTTCAGCAGAGGCCCAGGGAGAAATGCTTCAGACAAATGTCTTTGGAATTCCAAGGTTATCCTCCTTCCCTGCTTGTAGCCTGTTACTGGCATGACAGACTTTTCATCCATCATCTATCACTGCTGGAACCCCATTTTCCTTTATAGTAATATTATTTCTTCCCATTTTCTTTGTCCCTGATATTCTGCTGAATATCCTCCCTAGGACACTTTTTTATATAATTCATATATCTTCTATATATTTACATCTCCTATAACATTGCAGTTGTACTTAATGTTTCTTAATGTAAGTCAATACTCTGCTTTTTATCTGCATTTGTAAGGTCATTTACATTCCTTAATAAAACTGACACTTTAGCCATTTTTGTAGGTAAACATTTCTGACACTTGTGACACATATTCCATGCGTATATACTATTCTTTCTGGCAGATTATGTATACAGATTGGTTGTTTCCCAGATAAAACCTATATGAAATAATAACTCCTCCTCTCTTTTAAGTCCATGTCGTGTTTTTCCAAATGTTGCAATTCACCATATCTGCATTCTCCCTTTAATAGAACAATAAAACATATATGCTTAAGAGAAAAACGTACAACCCCTCCAACTAGGAGTAATTGCTCCACATCAACCTCAGCTCCCACAGGCATTGCATAACATAACACTAAGGTTAAAGCACACATTAGCACCTGTATTTACACTAAAATTAATTCATGCTTCAGTCTTATCCCAATTCTTCTCTCAAGTATAGGAAAGAACTTTCATGCTTTCAGTTAAATATCATCTTTTTACACTAGTTCTTCACTGTCAGTACTGATGCAATGTTCAATTTTAATAGTTTTATTTCCCGTCTTTTTTATTTTAATTTCTACTTAACTATCTGTTCTCACTAACCTACATACAATTGCTCCTTTAATAGATAATTACTACATCAGTCAAAAACTCAGTGAAAATGTCACGTAAAACAGAATGTCTAGACATCTCATGATTGATTTCTCCCTGGCTTGAGTGCATTTGGTCACTTCTGAAAGTCTACTTCAGCTCCACTAGTCAGAGCTGCAAACATCTACAAAGACCCCCTCAAAACTGCAAATTTACAGTATTCTTCACTTCCTCTCATTTCTTAAACTAACCTAAACTAATTTCTTAAACTAACCTAAAGATGCCTAGTCTGCATACAGCAACACACTTCTTTACTGCTGTACTTACATAAGTAATTGCCATTACCCTTTTTATTTTTTAAAACTAATTGATGTTGATTGGCAAACCCATCCACCCCAGCAGCCACAGACATGCAACATTGCTTAGATTTACCTAGCAGTTTTGTATTATTTCTTATCCTGTGTATAATGTAATTCCTGATATTTAAGAAAATGCTTTCTTACCCAGCTACTTCTAATTTGTTCAACTTCTTCTTCTTTCGTCTTTTCCCAGTTTAGGGGTCGCCACAGCAGATCACCTGTCTGCTCATGATTGGCAGTGGAGTTTTACAGTGTCAAGTTGCCAGCCCAGTGCCCAACCTTCCACAGAAGGCACACACACACACACACACACTTAGGGCCAATTTAGAGTGTCCAGTTCACCTGCAGCATGTATTTGGGATGTGGGAGGAAACCGGAGGACCTGGAGGAAACCCACGTGACCACAGGGAGAACATGCAGACTCCGCACTGAAGGCACCCCAGCTGAGGATTGAACCGGACAACCTCTTGCTGTGAGGCAACAATGCTAACCACTGCACCACCATGGCCGCCCATTTCTAATTTGTTCAACAAGCCGTCAAAACACCATCTGCCCAGAGTTTCAGTACTTTGACAGCACATACTATACACTATTATATTTTTTTTAGAAAAGCGGTAGTGTACAGTTTTAATGAGAAAGCTTTTTCAAAAATAGAAACTATTTTACTTGCAGTCATTTCTTCCTTGCGTGCCATTTTCTCCTGTGGGATTTATTCATTTTGTTTACCCATTACTTTAATACAGCCAACTTAATATAGGAATTCTTCAGGTGCTGCTTTTCATGCCTGAACAGTCCAAATGGTTAAACATGACATAACGGGATCAGTCTGCCATTTATTCAGTAAGATCACTGTATTAGTCTTCCTTATGTTCTTTACCTTTTCTTACTACCAACATGTCATTCAAATCTAACTTTTTCATGAATCTTCTTGTCAATTCCTGAACATCTCTCTACCTCCCTATCATTTTCTTTTGAAATACTGGGAAAGGTTTCACTGACACAAACTCTTTCTGACCCTGCTTACTAGTAACTGAAGATCATAAAGTGTACTGATGCTTTACAGTTCTCCTACTTATTCAACAAGTTCACTTTGTTGTTAATTTTCTGCTGTTCTTTACTTTTTGTCAATACTGACATACAGTTTAAATTCATGTTTCTCCTCATTCTTCTAGTCAATTTCAAAATGTCTGTCTGTCTCTCTGTCATCTTCTTTTGGAACAATGGCACATTCTCTCCCTGACCTCACTTACTGATACAGGGTTGACAGACACAGTTACCTTTGGCTTGTTGATATATTCTCAACTGAATCTCAACTGACTGAACTTTTTTGTCTCCACCAAAGTCTGCTGTGCCATCATATACATCTTTGATCCACTAGGGAAAACATCTGAAAGACAGCTTGTTATAACAACACAAATCTCAAAAACAACCTCTTGGCATCATCTAATTGCTGAAATTACTTTACTTCTTTTGTTTGTGTGTGTGTGGGGGGGGGGGTGTTTGTGTGTGTGTGGTGAACAATGAGTAATCATTTTCTCAATAACTCTATTTTAAACACTTTTCTCATCTCCCACATTTTGTCAGGAATGTTCCTTTTGCTGATCTGTTTCCATCTTTACTAAAGTAGGTCTTGGTTGATTCCTGAAAACAAGATTTGGAACATATATGTGATGTGCCCACTTGGTTAGCGAATTCTGCTTTCGAACACCACTCTAGTTACTTAGTTGTACCTTAATCAAATTAATATAGTCAACTCCCAAATCTTTCTGTGGGATGGCAGAAGACCTCAAGTTTACAAATTTTCTGTCCATACTCATATCTTCCAGTTACTTTTTTGCAACATCTCTTCCTGAGAAGCTTCATTCTCATTCTTTCTTTTATTTTCATGCCTGATTTCTTCAGTTCTGTCAGCTTATCTGAGTGTTTATTTAATATTTCTTCTGTTTTTCCAGTCTTCCATCATTTGACCTCATAGGTTCTTCCTCTAATGTACCACTTATTTTTTAACATCTTGGAGTGTAGTTTGATTTATATTTTCTTCTAATTTATTGGCAGCCATTTCCTGCACCAAGAGTACAAATTGGTCTGCTTCCTGTTGATCAGCCATGATGTTCTTCTAAGACATGCCTTTTTCCTTCTCCTTTTTTGCCAATTTTCGATTATAATTTCCGGTTTTCCTTCTGGCACCCAGGCAATTTGCTATCCATTTTCCCAAAATTTGATATTTTGCCTTTTTTTAATTTCTCAGTCTCTGCACTAGAAGAGCTCTAATAAATGTGTTGCTCAATCAGCCAGCATTTGAAAATCAACCTTTAACCTTACTGTCATGTAATACAACACAAACAACTGTATTCCCAGTCCTACACAATGATTGGAAGAGTAATCCAGGCAACCCTTATTTTTTAGTCCTTCTGAAATAAATTCAATAGCCTTGCTTACCGTACCAAAAATGTTATTTGCTAGAGGAAAAGGAAAAACTTGTAAGGCATATAATCCATATATTATCAAGAGGAACATAAACCACTGTACTGTATGTTTTGTGCTATATCCAAGCAAATTCCCTTAAAGTTCTGATAAAAATTCTTAACCTTCCAAAAATATGATCAAAAGGATAAAGGTAAGTGATAAGTCTAGATTCATCAAAGACAATATATGTAGAAAACAAAGTTATCTGGAGCCATAATCAGACAGCATTAAACACATCAAACTTTTATTGAAAATGCAAGTATACTACATTTGCATAACCCGTTCATCAGGCAAGGCTTCAGGTCACACATTCTTTCCTTATATACAATTAAAATCACATGACTTAAAAATTCATTAACATCAATTAAGATTTCAGTCAAAATTTTAAAGGCGCTATTTACTTAACATGGTTATGCAATTCTTTTAACATAGGCTTAATGATAAACATTTCATTTAAGCCTGGATATGGTTGTACCCTAAACCTAATCATTTACTTTCTTCTTTTTCAGTTTGATTTTTAATATCTCCTCATCTCATATGCTCATGAACTACTTGTAATATAATAAACTTAAAACAATATGCACTGTTAGTATCTTTTGCATGTTTAAATAAAGCATTCATCTCTATGTACCCTCTCATTTCTGATAGGTGATCTCTTATCCATTCCTTTAATTTACAGTTAATCTTCCCTATATAAAAAAACTCACATTTTTGGCATTTTGCCGTATAAATATTTTTAGTATCACAAGTACCATACGTTCACAGAATAAAAGACTCTTTTATTAGCTGGATGAATTATAGTTTTATTAATATATATATATATATATATATATGGATTCACTATACAATCTCGAAATACTGAAATGTCGAATTTCAGTATTTTGAGACTGAATAGTCGAAAACCCACATACACGAAAACCCACAATCACGAATACTACAATCGTGACCATTCACACACACACACACACACACACACACACACACACACACACACACACACACACACACATACACAAACCAGGACATAATCACACACACATACACCTACCTAAGTAAACAAACATAACAACACACACAAACACACCTAACCTACCTATAAGCAGAGGGCAAACCCTCATGTACCCCCACACATCCCTACTTATATATTCTAACTCTGAGGTCGCACTAAACACACAAACACACAAAAAATGCCACTGCACACACTCACACACACTAAAATCCCTACCCAATATACTCAGACACACAAAACTTACCTGAAATTCCAGATAAATCCACAAACTGCACCACACATCACGACCACGACACCACGATAGCAGCGGATTCGACATTTGCGGATTCAGCATAGTGTAGTTTTGGTTAACTGCACTTTTCACTATTCGGTCTCGACATACTGAATTTTGACATTTCAGTACGTCGAGATTGTCTAGTGTATCTACATATACATACATATACACTTACAATCTTACAATATACACACCTATTACAGACATAAGTCCCCTGTTTATTACTTCTGTGATCACTAGCCAATCTAATAATTTATTGTTTAATGTACTAGATCTTCTATATCCAAAGTTTGGTTCTTTAATACCTATTTCTTTTAATTGGGATATCTGCTGTATTATTGACCACTGTTTCCTAATTATATTTTGGACATCTGCAGTACTTCTATAATTGGTCAGTCTGCAACTACAGTTATTCGGCATATTAACATTATGTTGTATTTCATCTGTCCTCTCTGAAAATAAAGGTTTCACTTCTAGCTATCTCTATTCTTTATTTCTTGCTTTACTTTAGTTATTTTATGGTGGTTATATCCTCTTTTCTTAAAATCATTTGTCATATGATTTATGTGATTACACATATTACGGTTTTGTATATTTAGTCTAGCCACACACATCATCTGATTTCTAATATTATCAAAAATGAAAGGTGGATGCATGCTGATACGATGCAGATAAGTGGTTCTCCTAACAGTTTTCTTGTATAGACTTGTTTCTATATTTCCTTTCTTATTTTTAATTAATGTAATGTCCAAAAAATCTATTTGAAAAAAAATGCATGGTTTTCTTAAATGTTAAAAAACTAGTGGTGGTATGACTATATGTAATAATTTCATGTAAAGCAGGTAACATACCATCCCATATTAAAAGCAAGTCATCAACAAACCTCTTGTAAAACAGTATCTACCTATAATATTGATTTTGATTTTCTAAAAGAATATATTGGTTCTCCCATGCATTCATCACAATGTCAGCATAAGTGTTAGCCACTGGAGTACCCATGGCTACTCCTTTTGTCTGTTTATATTTGTCAATATATTGGTTCTCCCATGCATTCATCAGAATGTCAGCATAAGTGTTAGCCACTGGAGTACCCATGGCTACTCCTTTCGTCTGTGTATATTTGCCTTGAAACGTAAAGATGTAGCTCGGTAATATAATATTTAATAGTTCACATAACACACTTACATTAATATTAAAGATGTTTCTAGTGATATATGCTTTCTTACATATTCTATTCCCTCTTCATTTGGAATAGATGTGACTAACGAATCTACATCTAATGTTACAAAATAACAATTAGTCGTGTTATTGTAAATTGACCATCTAAACAGTTGCTGCAAAAAATCAGATGTATTGTTTATTATAGTTTTTGATGCCTATAAAACTATCTTTACATTACCCTCTAAATACTTAGAAATAGACAGTAACCCATCCTCTCGCTGACACTATAAGTCGCATAGGTGGGTTACTTAAGGACTTATGTATTTTAAGTACACAGTATATTATTGGTATCTAAGGTGATGGTGTGTGTGTGTGTGTGTGTGTGTGTGTGTGTGTGTGTGTGTGTGTGTGTGTGTGTGTACATATATATATATATATATATATATATATATATACACAGACACACACACGCACGCACACACACACACACACACACACACACACACACACACACACCTCATTGATAGTTCTTATATCATATTTTTTCCAAATTTGTGCATAGTCATTTGTTGCCAACATTTCTAACATCATATAATTATAGTAATCAGCATCCAGAATAACAACGCCACCTTCCTTATCAGCATTTTTAGTGATTATGTCTGTGTTATTTATTAATGATTGCTTAGCTTCATTTTGCTCTTTAGTTAGATTGTGAAGTGTGCTTTTTTGTTTTATTTTATATTAATCATACATTTCAGTCTCTACAGCTGTTTCAGATACTGAAATCATTGGACTACTTATTGGCCACAAGGGTTTGTTCTCTTATCCGCCCATTTAGGCATCCCATTTTCATTACCTAAGAGCATTTGCAAATTTAATTTTCTAACAAACATGTTACTAATAAAACCTGGGAGATGTCTGATGTTCCAGCCAGTATAAATGTTAAACCTTTATTTAGAACGAAGTGTTCAGCTTCTGTTAGTTCATAATGTTTTAAATTAAAAACTAAATTGTTCATATTTACATCATGTCCATTTATTTTCAGAGAGAACAGATGAAATACAACATAATGTTAATATGCTGAATAACTGTAGTTGCATATTGACCTATAAAAGAAATACTACAGATGCCAAAAATATAATTAGGAAACACTGGTCAATAAAACAGCAGCTGCACCAATTAAAAGAAATAGGTATTAAAGGACCAAAATTTGATATAGAAGATCTAGTATATTAAAAAATAGATTGTTACAAACAAATTATATAAATATATATATATATATATATATATATATATATATATACACACACACACACACACACACACACACACACACACACACACACACACACACATAAAAGTATAATACGTCCAGTTAGTAAAAGAGACTTTATACTGCGAGCTTATGGTAGTTGGGAGATTAAAAATATTATTTATATGTTGAAATGCCAAAAATCTGAGTTCTTTTATATAGGGAAGACTAACCATAAATCAAAAAAATGGATGGGAAACTACCTGTCAGAAATGAGAAGGTGCATGGAGATGAATGCTTTATTTAAACACATAAAAGCTACTAATAGTGCACATTTATGATATTACAAGTAGTTCATGAGCATATGAGAGGAGGAGGTATTAAAAATCAAACTGAAAAAGAAGAACGTAAATGAATTATTAGGTTTAGGGTGAAATGTCCATACTTAAATGAAATGTTTAGTATTACGCCTATTTAAAAGAATTTCATAATCAAGTTAAGTAAATGGCTCCTTTAAAATTTTATTTGAAATCTTAACTGATGTTAATGAGTTTTTAACTCTTGTGATTTTTAACTGTATATAAGGACAGAATGTGCAAACTGAAGCCTTTTGCCTGATGAAGAATTTTATGCGAAAATTTTATACTTGTTGTTTCAATAAAAGTTTGATGTTTTTAATGCTGACTGCTTGTGGCTCCAAATAACTTTGTTTTCTACAACCTTCCACAAATACCCACAAAGTTAACCTTATTGATCCATCCACTGTATCAGTGAATCTTAAACCGAAATACATTTTGGGATATGTTAATGTCTAGCTAGCTAGCTATCTGTCTGTTTATCCCTTGTTGGACAGGTTAGTCCCATTAGGCTAGTGACCTCTTTTTTTTTAGGGGAGACCAAAGGTGGTATTTATACTGTTAGTGGAAATTTGGCCAGGTCATCAGGGAACTTCCCTTACTCTTTTCAATAGGTGTAGTGGGATCTTTTACATCCACTTGTGCTACCAACAACACAAGCTGATAGGGTCACAGTTTAACATCACATCTGAAGGATGGGAGACTCGGCTACTATCATCTCCAACGGATTATGATTTATCCATATAGCACATATTTTATTAATTCCTTCTGTGGATTAGATAAGCATAAACAAAATCTTCTTCATACTGTGAAGTCTTGTATGGTAATCCCTGTAATGTGCATCCATTACTTGGTATCTGCACTAACCTGCTTACAAAGGGTTCCAAATAAAATGCAAACAAAACTGGAGAAAGCAGGCATCTAGTACAGCTTGCTAAATTAAATATTATTCACCACCTTTTTTCTAGCTATACTCCTTAGATATGCAGATTAAAGTAATTTAACAAATCATTCAGAAAGTTTTAGATACAATTATAGTTGACCAAGTATTAAAATCATAACCTTTCTGTCAATTGCTATCTCAGCACATATGTTCATAGGTAGGTACTATGCTAGCTGCCTTTGTGGGCCATTTTAAGCCTAGCCATTTTTTTCTTTGTGCTTGAGTTAACATGTCCCATTTGATGTTAAATTGGCTTATATTACCCCTAGTGAGATTAAGTAGGATTATACCATAGATCATTTAGATAATTTGAGGGAAACTGTGCATGGAATAAAGCATTTATAAGCTGCCTCTGTCCATTAGTAGTACAGAAGTCAGTACCGGGGTAATTTTTCTGTTTCCCATCCATAGAACCAAGATACACTTAAATGTGGGCAGGGATGAACTTTGTTTTACATGAATGGAGAGTCTGTTTCAGAGTAGTGGTATCCTCTGCAAGATAAACCAGTCCCTCCAAACTGTTCTGTTGATGTTGAAGAAGAGGTTTAGATCTCTAGACCGAGCTGAGTATTTTTTATGCCATTTGACTTGCTGATGTGCAGTAAATCCATCAGTACTGGGTTGGAGGATGCCATGTATTCCTGACACAGATTACCTCTTAGCAGTCTGTAGGAAACCAAGCATAGTGACAGAGCTCTGAGTCAGTCCATGTAAGACATATAATTTAGTCCTTGTATCCTTTTAGTAAGGTATCTCTATGGGCATTCCACTTGTTGCACATGTCTGAACATAAGCTTGCTAATAATAAAGGGTGTACTGTTATGGTGGTATGTTCTATTAATAAGCAAGTTTTATAGATTCATAGACAGTTACTAGGCATGTAGTCCAGAGGATAACTGAGAAGCCTAGCCCAAATTCCCACTGTCCAAGAGCACTGTCTGGTTTAGTCACTTGTTCAGAGTCACAGTAGGCAAATGCAGGATGAGGGAATCATAGATAGCTCATAGCATTAATCATGTGTGCTAACTGAAAGACAGTTTTATCACATTACCATGAGTGGGTCAGTCAGGAACAAATCTCTTTTGGTCTAAATTAATGAATGGGAGAAGTTTTATGTTCATATTTTAGCTAAAAGAGAGATGAAAATTTTATAGCCATGGTTGAGAATAGGAAATTGTTGGTATGAGTCTACTTGAAGATGGTCTTAACCTGGTTTCAAAACAACAAAAAAAATGTTGCCTGCCTCCAGGACTGGGAGGAGGGGGTGGTCAACTGAATTAAGAACATAGCCATGCCTGTAAAATTATTCAATAGCATTTTTTTATTCTTTACATATTTCTCTACAGGCAAAACATCAAGGTGAGTTCCTTTACCTTTACCAAATATAGCCAACAGCTGTTGTACTTCCTCTAAGGTAAATTCCTTCATTAAAGGGTCTGTTTAAAACTGCATTGGCTTATTCAGTGGTACAAAATTGAAAAATCAACTAATTCTTCATTCCATACAGCTCGCACGAAATCTGCTGCACATAATTGTTAATAAAATCTATTAAACAATTTATGTCTGGGAGTGTTACAGTATATCCATCATAAATGGTCCTTTATTTTACTAACCAGTCTATCCAGTGTTTACTACCTTAGCCTCACTAGAAGTACCTCAACATCCCTTAGTTTAAGTGATATTTTACTAAGTTCATCTTTATGATTATAATTTTTTTCAGTTTTATCCTAACTTTAATTCTCTGTTTTACAAAGTTAACCTTATTAAAGGATCAGATTGTGCATTGATAAACTCAACTTTATATTGTCTCAACTTGCAACCTATAACTTTCAGGCTTCCTAATATAAATTCAGAAACTCTGAAAAATCCATTTTGATAGCTTCTCATTTTTCTGGTGATAAACCTCAGTCCTGTGGCTTTAAATAAGGTCATTGTATTATTAACATTTTGATATGTAATTTAAAATGCTGTCCTTGAGAAAAAATAAGTTCACTCTCCAGTGACTGTCAAATTGGGACCTTTCTACATGTGTCTTCAACAGTAAGGGAGTATGATCTGAAAGAACTTTAGAGAAGATGTCCATTCATTCCATTATATAAGTAGATCCTTTTGCCACGACTATGTTATTAGTCCCACAGCATGGCTTAAACTTGTATGAAAATTATACACCGGCTGTGACTGATTTAATTCCCTATGTATATTCATCATTCCTATTATATGTATGTATGTATGTATATATTCCCTTCAGGTGAAAAACTTATTACAGTCACCTACACATATTACCAGCCTCATCCCATTGACAAGCCAGTCACTAGGCAACCATATAATTTTCAGATCTTCATTTGAGATGTTCAAGGGACACATATAATTTAATTTGTAAGCATGCCTTAGCTTCCAACCTACATTTTACCATCAAATATCTACCCTTTCAGCTTTTTGTTCTATTAGCTCAAAAAAGACCATGACATAGAGGGATAAAGATCTAACTATGACCCAGGAGACCCAGGTTCAATTAGCATCTCTGGAATATGAGATGCTGGTGGGGAATGCTGGGCCTATCCCAGGAGAGATGGCATTCACTGCTCTTTAAGGAGAGACATGCTCCAATGAGGAAAATATCTCTCTGACAAGGTCAGAAAATGTAAGGGAGGGGACAGGATCTCTAGCTGGCCATAAAAGAAAAAACAGATTGATGTTAGACAACCCCGCCCCAGGATACCCTTAAATGCCTTTCTTTGGATTGACAAGGGTAGATTGGTAGCCACAGCAAAGGAGGTGGGGCAGTAAGACATCTGTCAGTATGACAGAAAGAGGACAAAAATAAATAATTAAATATTTTGGTTAACTTTAAATGCTCATGGTGTGAAAGATAATTCTTGCAGCAACACAAAATAGGAGTCAAACTTTTGCATATGCAAAATAGGTGACACGTTTAGCTGGATTAAAAGGTTGATTTGCATTCTACTATCTTAAAGCATACATAAATATTATTTTTATATATATATATATATATATATATATATACATATATATATATATATATATATATATATATATATATATATATATATATATTGTATACTGCCCCAATATTTCTACTCATAGGTTCATAGGTAGGTACTAGGCTATTGGCCCTAGGGCCTATATAAGCCTAGCCAAAGGTACCCTGGCTTTCGCCACCCAAGAAAATTATTTTCCTGTGCCACTGTCGAGCAGAGCCACAGAAGTGATTCCTGTGGTGAATTTCCTATCTCCCATCCAATCATCAAGATTTTTCTTGAACAGTGCTTTGTTTGATATAGATAGGTAGTTTGTTCCAGAGTATGGGAAGTCTCTGGTACAGGAATCTATCCCTCCAGCATGTTCTGTTTATTGTGCTGATGAGGTTTAGGTCCCTAGAGCGTGTAGCTCGTAGGGGATGGGATTTCTTTAAGTGGAGCATGTCTAAAAGCTCTGGGTTTGACATAGCTTTGTGTGTTAGGCAGAGATCGCCTCTGAGTAGGCGATATGCAACGGAGTAAAGCTGCAGTTTTTTGAGACGGTCTGTATAGGGCATCTCTTTGAGGCTGGTAATCCTCTTTGTGAGGTATTTCTGTGGCCTTTCCAGTTGTTGTAGATGTCTTGTGAGGTACATACCAAAAGGGGCATTATACTCTATAATGGGTCTAATGAGTGACGAGTAGAGGGGAACAATGACCTCTTTTTTCCTGGATGAGAAACCTTTTGTGATGAGGTGTGCCACATAGAAGTATTTCCTGACTACTGTGGCGATGTGATTATCAAAGGAGAGACTACAGTCCACCTGTGTCCCAAGGTCTCTTGTCACACTTTCAGTGTTAAGTAGACTACCACCTATGTGGTAGTTCATGGGTACTGAGTTTTTACCAAAAGGAATGACAATGCACTTTTTGGCATTGAGCTTGAGGCCATGGCTATGACACCAGGCATCTGTCTCAGCAAGGTCCTTTTGTAGGATGTCCACATCTTTTGGAGTTTTGATTATGGCTCCTAGTTTGCAGTCATCTGCGAACTTCATTAGCCAAAGACCTTCTGTGTTGGCCTGTACTTCAGAGTAGTAGATACCAAACAGGAGAGGACCCAGGACTGAACCAGTGGTACTCCACTTGTCACTGGTCTGAAGCTGGATTTGGAGCTGCTACTTTCACAGTGTGGGTTCTGTCAGTGAGCCAGTTGGCAACCCATCTTGTTACATAGGGATTTATACCTAGTTTAGTGAGTTTATCTATAATTCCAGAGTGGGGGATGGTGTCGAAAGCCTTGGTGAGATCTAGATAGGCTGTGTGAACCACCTTACCCTCATCTACGGCTTTGGTGACTGCTTCAAAGAAGTCTGTCAGGTTTAGGAGATATGATCTGCTTTTTACAAACCCAAACTGGGTTCTACTCCCTATATCATCTGGGCTAGCTCTCTGAAAAGCTGCACCAAGTCGTTTGTGGTAAAAACTAAAACATTAACAGAAAGTTAATTAATCTTAACAGACACTTAATTAACCTTATATTAAAAATGTTTTCAACCAAGTTAAACTTTACAGTAATCTTCCCACTAATATGCAGGTGATCATCAACTAGCTGGTCTCACTGAATCTTCCTGTTTTGGCTCCAGTAAAAGCATCCATTCTTTACCAATCATGGTAACTAATGACATGGTGGAGTCTGCACCTTGTAAGCAGACTAAAAGCAAGACTTTGGTGCTTTATGGGATTCAGTTTGAATTATACGTGGCAAACAAATCTTTACCCATAATTTCACTAGATTGGCAAATAATATTCTTACTGAAACTCCCCTCATCTTCTTGATAAGACGTGGCTACCCCAATGATTCTTAAGCCAGATAGGGATCCATCACTTGAGGTCACAGTGAGCTGCCTGTCGGGTGCTAGGATCCGCCACATAACGCAAGCACTCAGGTCACTCCAAAGCAAATACAAATATGACTCAGTCATTGTACATGCTGGTGTGAATGACCTGAGACGTACCTCCCTGGACTACATGAAAAGAGACATAGAGGAGCTCTCTGATCATGTAGCCCAGGCTGGTATGACCCTGATCTTGAGCAGCATCTTACCCTCACCTAGAATGATGCCACAGTACAAAGACAAAATGATCAATTTTAACAATTGGCTAAAATTTTGGTGTCATTCAAAGGGGATCCAGTGTCTGTCAGCCTGGGATGACATGCTCGACAAGCCACATTGCTTCACTAGGGACGGCTTGCACCTGTCACCACTGGGCTTTCAGATATTGGCAAAGGCTCTTGCCACCCCCATAGTGCCTTTTTTAGGCAAGGCTCAAAAGTCAAACCCACCCTCATTGACAGCACAAGGAACAAGAAACTAAGGGTAATGCTGCTTAACACCAGAAGTCTTAACCTCAAGATGCACGCACTCGAAGCTCTCCTCAGTATGGAGAACATCGATATCTGTGCAGTGACAGAAACCTGGTTCAAGGCTCCAGAGAGCACCCCAGCACTACCAGGCTATACCTCATATCATGCTTTTCGACCCCAAAACCCGGACCGAACCACAAAAGGAGGGGGAGTTTCCATATTTATCAAAGATATCCACACCTCCAGGTTAGTGGCATTGCACGAAGTATCGGAGACCATCCATGTGCAACTAACAGTGGGCAAGACTGCTTTTCGGTTTATAGCATCCTACAGACCATCCTCTCAAAGTCAGGAATCCCACTCGGCTTTCCTGAAAACATTGGAGAACATGAAGATCTCTCCGAACACCATTATATTGGGTGACTTCAACTACCCAAACATTGACTGGGAACACTACTCAAGCCCCAGCACCTTAGCCCAAAGGTTCCTGGAAATTATAAACTCAAATGCTATGGAACAACTAGACACCACTCCCACAAGAGGGGACAACATACTAGACCTGATCATTACCAACATGGGGACTCTATGCTCCACACCAGAAGTATATCCCTCATTGGTAAGATCAGACCATGAATTAATTTCACTGGATGTCCACATCCCAACCCCACCCCCAGCCCAGAAAACCACAGTGAAAAACTTCTCAAAAGTGAACTTCTCACCTCTCAAAACCGAAGTGGAATCCTTCAAGGCCCCAGGGCCAGTGGAAATTACGGCCCAAACTGCAGAATCCTATATAAACGCATTCTACGGACATCTCCAGGAATGCATGGATCATGCTATCCCAAACAAAACCAAGACCCAATCATCCAAAGGCAGGCATCCAGTCTGGTGGACCCCTGCCATAAATAAACTGTACAACAGAAGGAGGAAGCTACTACATGATAGAGCAAAATCCCTAATAGGGAAGGCATCTCTGATCAGTACTAGCAAAAAATTACGATCCCTCATAAAATCCTCCAAGGCCAGCTTCGAGAGAAAAATTGCACAGGACACCAAATACAATCATAAGGCTTTTTCAGTTATGTTAGGAACCTGGGATGCAACTCCCAGACTTTTCTGAGTTGATTCTAAACGACAAAAATACACTGAACCCACAGACATCACCAATATCCTGGCAGACAGGTTCAGTGCAAACTTCTCCACCCCCTCCCCCCCAAAAGAGCAAGTATCTATCCCGGCAGAGGGCTACCTCCCAAACATCTTTGATGCTCAGGTGAAGGCTGCCCTCTCCAAAGCAAAAAACACTGCTTCCATGGGACCAGATGGCGTCCCAGGTTGCGTCCTACATGAACTCCAAGAGGAACTAATCCCTCAAATAAAACAGCTATACAATCTCAGCCTCACTACAGGATATGTGCCCAAAGAATGGCATACAGCAACAGTGGTCCCACTCCACAAAGGTGGAGCCTCTATGGACCCTGGAAACTATCGTCCCATAAGCCTGACTAGCTTAGTCTGCAAGGCTATGGAGAGGATCATCATGGAGCTCATAAACAAAGACATTGGGGACCTAGAGACACTAGATCCTACCCAGTTTGGCTTTGTCAAGGGCAGATCCTGCCTTTTGAACCTGGTTGACTTCTTCAAAACAGTCACCAAAGCCATAGATGAAGGGAAGGTAGTCCACACAGCCTATCTGGACCTTGCAAAGGCATTTGACACAATACCCCACTCGGGCATCATAGATAAGCTATCCAGCTTAAATATAAACCCCTATGTCGCAAGATGGGTCGCAAACTGGCTCAAAGACAGAACCCACAGAGTGAGAGTTGCTGGAGCCATGTCAGACTCAAAACCTGTCACAAGTGGCATCCCACAGGGTTCTGTCCTGGGACCACTCTTGTTCGGTATATACTTTTCCGAGGTACAGGCAAATGTGGAAGGACTATAGCTCACCAAGTTTGCAGATGACTGCAAACTGGGTGCCATAATTGACTCTCCAGCTGACACAAACATCCTTCAAAAAGGTCTCACAGAGACAGATAACTGGTGCCAGCACCATGGTTTAAAACTAAATGCCAAAAAATGTATAGTCATACCTTTTGGCAAAAACAATGTGCCCACAAATTACCACATAGGCAGAAACCCATTAAGTACAGAGAAAGTTATTAGGGACCTGGGGACCCAAGTTGATAGCAATCTCTCCTTTGAAAACCATATTGCCAAAGTGGTTACAAAGACCTTCTACATAGCCCACCTCATCACGAAGGGTTTCACATCTAGATCAAAAGAGGTAATCATGCCCCTTTATTCATCCCTCATCAGGCACATCATAGAATACAATGCCCCTTTTGGGATGTACCTTACCCGACACCTGCAGCAATTAAAGATACCCCAAAAGTATCTCACCAAGAGGATCAAGGGTCTCAAACAGATGCCATATGTTGCTCGATTAAAAAAACTCCAGCTCTACTCAGTTGCATACCGCCTACTTCGAGGCGATCTATGCCTGACATTCAAAGCTATGTCAAATCCAGAATTAATGGACATGCTCCACCTCAGTAAATCTAAATCCCTTAGAGCCACATGCTCAAGGGACTTGAACCTCAGCACAGAAATAAATAGAACTTGCTGGAGGGACAGGTTCATAACCCAGAGGCTCCCTTCACTCTGGAATAGAATTCCAGTTCATGTGAGGCAGAGCACCTCACTGAATCTCTTCAAGAAGAATCTCGATAGGTGGATGGGGGATCGTAGGTTTGTCCCAGGGATTACTCCCATGTCACTATTAGACAGAGGCACAGTAAACTTAACCTTAAAAAGGGCACAGTATACTCAAATCAAGGGGTGGCGTAAGCCATACAGAATCGGGCTAGGCTTATAATTGCCCCAGGGCAGATAGCCTAGTATGAACCTATGAACCTATACAGGACAATATCAATTCTAAACCATGATTATAAACTATTTATGGCCATTCTTGATGGAATACTGGGGAGATTGCTCTTGTCGCTAACTCATCTTAAGCTGACAGGGTTTGTTATGGGATAAACTATGCATAATTTGATCGAGATGTGATTTATATTGGAGGATGCTAGCACCAGAGGTAAACTGTTAATAATAGATCTTGTTGCTGAAAAGTCTTTTGACAGAGTCTCCCCTCCATTTTGTTTGAAGTTCTAAAGATCATGGGTTTGCCTGAAGGTTCTGTCGTCTAGATAAAAGATGTTTTATGAGACTATGTAACTTTTGTTAAAATAGGCTGCAGGCTGTCGGAAGAAATATATCTATCTGTAGTGATGAGGCAAGCATGCCCCCTTTCCTCATTTCCTCAGAGACTACTCAATTTGTGGGTATTTATAATGTGATAATCACTTGAAATTTGTCATTTTGCACTGACGACCTGTTGCTATATCTTACTTGTCCAGAGGAGGATCTTCCACAGGTCTTCCTTGAGCTAGAGAAATTTTGGTAGAATATAAAATAAATAGGAATAAAGCACAAACACTATCAGTTTATTCCCATCTCCAAGACTGAAAGAATAACTCCTTTTTAGACAAGAATGGAGCAATGACCTATATTTCTGGAAACTGGAGAATACTATCTTGGGTACCCTGCATGCCACCTAAAGGGAAATAATTGTTAAAGTGAAATGATTTGTGCAGCTTTAGAAGGGATTGAAGTTAGATTAACAACAACAAAAAGTGCAGGTCGTATGTGATTTCCACTCCCACTGTTGTCACTGCTCAGGGGATCTCTTTACCCCCCACCTAATGGTTTTCTGGTCACAATTAAATGGATTGCTTTGATATTGTTTCTAGGAGGAGAGTCACACTAGGTTCTTTTGGGATGTGCTGACAGTCTCCAGATCTCAGAGTGGGCTGGAAATATCCCACTTTTGAGTTCTGTCATGCTGTGACTAGACTACATTTCCTTTCTAGAATATTCAAGCTAGATAAACAGCGTTTATAGGGCCAGATTTTCTTGAAACATGAGTGGAAGACAAGGTTGGAAGACAAGGTTTCTATGAAGGTATTTTGAACACAAGTAGATTTCACAAGGAACCCAATAGAAGTAGAAAGAATTTATTTAGCCTGCTACTCTGCATGTTTATGGTCAAAACAACAGTAGCTAGGCCCTAGATGTCCAGGCTCCTGCAAAACCTCTGCTGATTTTCCACCTCTGCTGATTTTCCAGGACATACCTACCTGCTAGTCTGGGCCATTTAAGGAATACAACTACTGTTCGGACCCGATTTATGTTCACATTTGAATGTATGTAGCCTTGTACTAGACTTATTAATCCAAGAATACCTACCTATGTTATCTTGCCCTTCCATGTGTGTGAATCAGCAGCCTACCGCAGTCCGGTACCAACCTCTCTCCCACTTGCATTCCCTAATTTCTAGTCTATTAACTCCAGGTAGCTTATTCTAAAAAGGACTTACTTAAATAGACTCCCCTATCGTATTCCTTCTCTAGCTGCTATCCTTCCTTTCTACTCTAGGTGACAGTACTCATACTTCCTACAGCCTGTACCTTTTTTGAACCTTAATGTCCAACATTACCTCTACCTGCCTGTAACTACCCAATAGACTCCTAAGTCTCTTTCATACTCTCTGAATCCTAATGTAACCCTCCCCCCAACCTTAACCAGCCAAGGAATAAAACTCCTCTATAATTGTCTTTTCCTTGTTCTTACATAAAGTAATACTTTATATAGTTTTTCTATCCATTAATCTAGTTTTTTCCTTGTTCTTACATAAAGTAATACTTTATACAGTTTTTTCTATCCAATAACCTACTTATCTTCCTGTGAACAGCAGTGGCTGATACTTCTTCAGCTGGTCTCTCTCACTCTATCCCGCTCCGTTCGCCCTTCGGGCTCACTCCACTCCCCTACCCTAACCCCAATTCCCACCCACCCCCAATTATCCTACATTTATTCCACTACTAGGCACACCCCCATCCTATTCCACTCCAATCAGATAGATCTCATCGTAAACTCACTCAACCCTTTTTATTGTACACCACACCCACTAATTAACTAACCTACCTCCTCCCCTATTACTTAAGTCATACTACTACTCCTCACCTGTACCTTCAATCTATCTCTTACCTTCTTGCTCATCCCCCGAATCATTAAAATGTGTACAACATTCACCCCTTTACAACTTAAACTACTTATCAGCTTATCATTTCTATCTTCTCTTGTAACTACTTATCTCTCAACTTCCTATGAATACCCACTTTACTCTACTCTTCCATTTCCTCTAAACACACCTCTACACCTATATCACCTCTCTCTCCTACCTTCTTAAATCTCACTACTCAACCCAACTACCTACTAGCCAAATACCACAGGCTAGCACACTTCAAGTTTAGCAAACAAAAATCTAGGAAACTAATTGACTGCTTCTACAAACTTCTCCAGCCTAAATATTTTAAACTCCTCCACTTACTTTTGGATGGAGATATTCATCGTAACCCTGGCCCACACCATGCCAATACTGATGTCTATAATAAACAAGATAAAGCTACTTCTTTATCACCTACCATACCTACCAACTCTTTCTCTATTGGTCATCTCAGTATACGAAGTATCTGTAATAAAATTACTGAAGTCCATGCCCTTCTAGAAATCCATCAACTCGATATTTTATGTTTAACTGAAACATGGCTAAAGCCTACCATTAATGACAATGAAATCACCCCACCCAGGTATAACATCATTAGACTTGACCACACTGCCAAAAAGGGAGGAGGGGTAGCAATTCCCTGTAAAGCACAATTCCAAATTAATACTACAAATCTGATTTCTACCCTAGATAATAATACCGAAGTTATCAGCTCTAAGCTACAACTCAACCCTAGTAAATCTATAAACATCATTTGTGTATATATTCCTCCAGGAAATAACATTAACACACTATAAAGTATCCTCAGTTCACTCTCTCTCAACCTCCCTCAAGAAACATTAGTCCTAGGTGACTTTAACATTGATTGGAATTCCTGTAATAATACAAACCCCACTTCTCACATAAACCTATATGGCTTTACACAACTTATCAATTGTCCTACCAGAACTAATAAAACAAATAACAATGAAGCCACCTTAGACTGGATTCTTACTAATAGTCCCCAACAAGCCTACCAATCAGGCACCCTTCCAGATGATCTTAGCGACCACTCACAAACTTATGTCATTAGAGATAAAACCAACCTAACTTTACCTACCACTTATAGAACACTATGTTCAAAAAATAAATTTAACTCTGAACATTTTCAAGCTGAATTAATACAATGTAATTGGTCCCCACTAAAATATCTCCCACTTAATGAAGCAGTAGAATACTTCAATTCTACATTCTTATCTATCCTGGATCATCATGTCCCAAGTCGTACTATTAGAACCAAAGCTAAGGCAGCACCCTGGTTGACCAATAATACTAGGCAAAAAATCATTCTCAGAAACAAATCTTGGGCTAAATGGCATGCCACTAAGAATCTAACTGACCGCCAGAACTTCAGAGAGCTTAGAAACAGTACAAAAAAAGCCATCCTAACAGGCAAAAAAAAACTATTACCTTCAATTACAACAAACCTCCAAAAAGGAACCTAAAACATTCTGGGCCAGTATTAATAATCTTTTATCCCCAGGCCAGTCTATTGCACCTAACCCTCAGGACTCTAACCCAGAGAATCCCACACAGATAGCCAATGACTTTAATTCTTTCTTCACTAATACTATCCAAACTCTTGCTAGTCACCTATCTCCCGACATCTCAAAGCTACTTTCACCTACTTTAAATCCACCTCCCTCCCTTCACCTACAACCTGTGTCTGCCTCCTTTATCTTATCACTGCTCCAAAAATTAAAACCTACCATCCCCTCTGCAGATAAACTTCCTGCAGAATTCTTGCAAATAGGAGCCAAAGCTATTGCCTATCCCATTTCTATTCTGATAAATAGGTCTATAAATGAAGGAATCTTCCCTTCTATCTGGAAGATACCTCACATCATCCCTCTACACAAAGGGGGAAACTCTAACGATTACTCAAACTTTCACCCCATAGCACTTCTATCACCTATAGCTAAGATCATGGAAAAATGTATCCATAAACAACTACTTAACCACCTTCTCCATAACAACCTACTTGCTAACTGTCAGCATGGATTTAGACCTTCCCACAGTACCACCACTGCTTTACTCTCCTTTACCAACTCCAGCTATAACTGTAACAACAATAATCTATCATCTTCAGTCTTCATTGACTTATCTAAAGCTTTCAACATGGTTAACCACAAACTTCTTCTGCACATACTAAAATCTCTCTCAATTGATCCTCCTTCCTTAACTTGGTTTACATCTTACCTTGAAAACCGTCAGCAGGCAGTACTCTGGAAAAACTCACTATCTAATCTCCTTCCTATCTCTCTAGGTGTACCTCAAGGCTCTATCTTAGGCCCCCTTCTATTTTCTATCTTTATTAACGACCTCCAATCAGCTATCCCAAACACTACCTGCATACAACATGCAGATGATTCGACTATAATCTGTACTGCTACCTCTCAAACTGAACTCCAGTCTCTTACCCAAAAAGCTTTTACCTCAGTTGAACAATGGTTCTTAGACCATTACCTACTCCTCAACCCTAAGAAAACCAAACTGTTATTGTTCTCATCTACCCGTAAATCTACCCCACTAAACTTCACTCTCACTTCCACTGATAGTGCTGTTATTTTTCCAGATTCAACTAAAAAATTATTAGGGATAACTATTGACAATAATCTCAGCTTTGACGCTCATATCAACAATACATTAAAATTAGTTAATAAAAAAATAGGATCCCTTTACAGAATCAAACCCTTCCTTACACCCATAGCAAGGACCACATTAGCCAGATCTCACCTAACCTCTACTCTTCTGTATGCTTCCCCCATTTACACTAATCTCTCCAAAAACAATCTTAAGAAACTAACTACATCTTACTATAATATTGCTCGATTTGCTACAGGATCCCCATTTAGAACGCACCACTGCCTGACCCTAAGACAACTAGGTTGGCTTGAACTTCCTAACCAGCTTGTACTTCAACAGCTCTTAATAGCTCACAAGATTCTATACTACCCAACTAAAATACCAATACTTTCTAACCTCATTTCACCATACAATAACCTGAAACATCTACGTTCTTCTAACAAACTACTGATTAATATTCCCAAACCCAAAAACTCTGCAGGTGACTCCCTCTTTTCCAACTCTGTTGGAAAAATGTGGAACAAATTCCCCTCTGATATCTCATCTTTATCCTCTCTACCACTTTTTAAAAAGCAACTGAAAATGCATCTTAATAAACACAGGCTTTGTTCCTGCACCAACCCAGACTAACTTTCCTTCTTCCTCTGTCTCCTTTCTTCTTACATGATTCGTTCTTTCTCTTCTCCTTATATCCTGATAGCTCTCCCTCTACATAACATCTATGCAGATATATGCTATCACATATACACTGAATGACTTTTGTAATCCAAAATAAAAAAAAAACAAAAAACTTTTTTGTATTTTTATTTTAAAACATCGTATGATTATACTTTTCATTTTTGCTCCTATCATATTTGTGTATTAACTAGCTCTGTTTATAAATTTTAATCTTGTATTACCTCTTCTCTATTTAAACTTGCAATGACTGTTGGAGCTTATCTCCCCGGGCCTCTACTGAAAATGGACATGTATCCAGCTAGACTAGCCTGGTCAACAAATGTAAAATAAAAAAATAAATAAATAAATAGATGTAGTTCCAGTCAAGTACAGATAGTGATGCTGAGCCTGACTCTGTACTGGGAATACCTTGTGGAAGATGATGCATTATCGAGTTGAACACATTTTGGGGATAAATAACAGGGAGATTACCATTAATGAAACATTATATAGCATTTTGTGTAATTAAGCAATTAGGTGACTCCCGGTTAAAGTCAGTAAGACTGACTGACCTGTATGGACAAGCATTTTTGCCTGGTTAAGAAAGGGTTCCCTTCAGCCTTCTGCCCTGATTTCACTATTATACTGGGTTGTTACAGCTACAATGACGGGGCTCACAAGTGGCTACAAACTAGTGTGGCAGAGACATTTGGGGAATATAATACTGAAGGATGTCCATCCCTCTCTGTATTAGCTCCATGTTATACCACAACATCAAGAAGGTATGAGTTTTTTGGATGGCAGTGTCATTTCAATTTTTTTCTATAGACCAGATATTATAGCACATATTTTGGCACATAATTCTGAATGTTGGAGATGTGGTATGAGAGACAGAGACAGCAGAATTCACATATTTTAGGAGTACAAAGATCTAGAGGGCCTTACGGTTGAGTTAACTTTATTGTGTAACACTTTATGGTCTAATATAGTGGACGCAATGCCTGCACTGTTTTTAATAGATTTTTACATGGAAATTGAGGTAGAAAATATGGAGAAGTGTCTGCTGAATTTACTAGTTTTGTTTGCTAAAAAGTGATTGTTTGGGGCTGGAAAATGTGCGCCCCTTGGACAGCAAACTTGGCAGTTATACTACAAAGTTATACATTTGAGCAGTAGTTCCAAAACACAGTGGAACTGAAGAAGATTGCAAATGAAGTGGGCCCTTGGATAGATTTTATTACTGGACCTTGGGTTCCTTCCAACTAGGCAGTGCTTTTTAGAGTAATATTTAATTTGAGATTTAGCAGGATCTAAATATAGGCAGGCATGATTGTATTTCATACTAGGGTACATATTATTAAGATGGTTCATAGTTGTGTTTTAATAATTTCACACCTGTTTTAGGTTTACAGTAAGGTTTACTTTTTTTATTAACCAACAAATGCCTTCATATTTTTTTTTTTATTTCATTCGTGTTAAATTTGAGTATGGAATATGAGGGTGACATTTATACTAGATTATAACCTGCATAATCTGTATGTTCATGTATTTCTCCATTTTAGGCTGGGATATACTTTTCTTTTTCTGGCTTAATACTGTATAGAACCTGAAATACTTTGGTGAAAAAGTCATGTTGTAACATTTTTTTAAAGACTGAGTCTACAGGTGCTGGTATTGTGTTGTGCCCATGTGTGTTAAGTAGATAGAACTAAAATTAGATTGATAACAAAATTGCCCAGCTGCTGGTACACAAATGTGAATTATGTTTTTCTGTATCCCAGCTCAGTCAATCTTTTTTAATTAATATTGAGGATAGGATATTTTATAATAAAGACACATCTTATTAAAAAAAAACTTACAGTAATCCAGAATTCAAAAGTTAACTGAGCAACAACATTGTCTAATGAAAATTTTTATAAAAACAGTTGTTAAACAAGTACCTGTTGTGCTGTGAAGTAGTATGCAATTTGTCTCTAAAAGGGATGATACTAGAGATGTTTTATGCAACTGCAAAAGCTGCATCATGAAGAAGAAAGTGTAAACTCTTCAGGACATAAATTATTCCCAGCTGAGCTTCCCTATCCTATTCTCAGTCATTATACTTTAACAAAACTCAGCTTTCAAATGTATTGCAGAATATATCCACATATATGAACTGCTACTGGTGTAGGCAGAGTTACAAACTGCCAGAATATAAAGTAAAAACATTATGAAGTGCAGAATGCTGCAATTTGTACATTTTAAGCTTACCCCAGGATTCAATAAACTCTGTGCAAGAATAAGACTATTCTTGCATGGAGTGGTTCATGTCCATGCAGCACAGCAGCACGCCTAACATATTCATGAGGCGCGCTGCTTACTCTTACCTCAGATGAAGACGTGAATAGTGCAGGAGGGTGTCATCCAAATAGTGCAATAGTGCACAGACACTGAACATGCCCAGAGAGAATGCGCACATCTGTTCTAACGAACTGGCATAATAAATATTAGAGATTTACATATTAGGCTAGTATTTATTTGTCCGTGGACACTGGAAATTAGAGAATGATCAATTAGTAAGTGCTATGACACCTCTGCAACCTGCTAAAGCAGGAAAATGTGTTAAATGTACACATAACGGGAGATGCACTAAAAAAGTTTTTTTTTTAAAAATTTGAAAAGTTTGTTTCTTTGTTTTTAATTTAATTTAACTGGCTGCTGCCCACTAAAGTGTGCTAGCCTGTGTTTATCACTGTTTCTGTTTTTTGCATTTTTCTGTTTCAAAATAAAAAAAAAAAAAAATAATCCTTCTAGTTTTCTCCAGTTTCTTAGCAGGTTGAAGCATGTTGCTGTTCATTTGCTGTATTGTGGTGTGGTGTGTTTGTGGTGTACTGTTTTGTCCATTACCAGTGCTCACCAGTGGGAGTGGGAGCAGCAGGGGGTGGGAGCCTGGACCTGCCTGTACCCTGTCCAAGCTGTGGAAGAAGCTGTAGCTGTAGTAGTTTTTGAGGATTTTTTGGACCATTTCTAGTTCACTGTTTCCGCCAAATCTGCTCTTCAAATTTTTCCTTAGAGCTCTACTCTTCTTATAACCAGACTACTCACTATATTATAAGCCTAGCACTTGTTCTCAGTACTTCTCTACTAAGTAAGCACTCTCATACTAAGTAAAGCACTACATCTACTTACCACCCCTGTGAATATCCACTTCCCTTAAAGGTACAGCACTCCCTTATACTGTTCTAGCATGTCGAGTGGTAGATTACTGGTGTCGTCTCCAATTCAGCTGGTCAATCTGGGTATCTTGAAAAAATGCTACAATTGTCTCATGTACACAGACAACCCTCTCCTCCTCCCAACAAACACAAATACATGTGAGAGATGCAACTATATAGCCAAACTGGAGGCTGAACTCTCTCAACTCAGGGCTGGCATGACCAGACAGGAGGAGATGGCAACCACACACACAACAATCCCAGTCCCACATAGACCTACCACAACTGCAAACCAAACACATAAAAACACAAAGAAATACTCGGAGGCTCTAATAAAAAACTTACCAAAACAGCAGAGACTCCCAAACCAGACATCCAAAAATCCACCACCTCAAAACAAAACACATGCAACACATACTTCAATAAATCAGTGTGTCAACCAATCACAGCCCTTAAGGCCAAACACCTTGCCTGATACACTAGTAATAGGTGACTCTATAGTCAGACACACTGATGTCCTGCTGACCAGGCTGAACAAGGAGAAGGTGACTGTGAGCTGTCTATCAGGAGCTAGGATCCGCCACATAACACACGCACTCAAGTCACTCCAAAGCAAGTACAAATATGCCTCCGTCATTGTCCATGCTGGTGTGAATGACCTGAGACATACCTCCCTGGACTACATGAAAAGAGACATAGAGGAGCTCTTCGATTATGTAGCCCAGGTTGGTATGACCCTGACCCTGAGCAGCATCTTGCCCTCACCAAGAATGATACCACAATACAAAGACAAGATGATCAGCTTCAACAATTGGCTCAAGTACTGGTGTCATTTTAAGGGGATCCAATGTCTGTCTGCCTGAGATGACATGTTGGACAAGCCACGCTGATTCGCAAGGGATGGCTTACACCTGTCCCACTGGGCTTCCGGATATTGGCTCTTGCCACCCCCATAGTGCCTTTTTTAGGCAAGGCTCAAAAGACAAACCCACCTCCTTAGAAAACAAAAATGGAAAAAAACTAAAGGTAATGCTGCACAACGCCAGAAGTCTAAATCTCAAGATGCAGGCACTTGATGCACTCCTCAGCATGGAGAACATCGACATCTGTGCAGTAACTGAAACTTGGTTCAAGGCTCCTGAGAGCACCCCAGCGCTACCAGGCTATACCTTGTATCATGCTTTTCGGCCCCAAAACCCGGGCCGAACCACAAAGGGAGGGGGAGTGTCCATATTCATCAAGGGCACCCACACCTCCAGGTTAGTAGCAACACATGAAGCATCAGAGACCATACAGGTGCAACTAACCATAGGCAAAACTGCTATACAACTGGTACATGTTACAGACCACCCTCTCAATCTCAAGAACCCCACTCAGCCTTCCTGAAGACATTGGAGGCTATGAATGTATCACAAAATACCATCATTCTGGGAGACTTCAACTACCCAAACATAGATTGGGTACATTATTCTAGCCCTAATACCCTAGCTCAAAGGTTCCTGGAATTCATAAATTCAAATGCACTGGAACAACTAGTCACCTCTCCCACTAGGGGAGATAATATACTAGACCTGATCATCACAAACATGGGGACAAAATGCTCCACACCGGAAGTATACCCCTCACTAGTGAGATCTGACCACAAACTAATCACCCTGGATATACATATCCCACCTCCACCCCCAGCACAAAAGACCACAGTGAAAAACTTCTCAAAAGCAGACTTCACTCTTCTTAAGACTGAGATAGTATCCTTTAAGCCCACTGTGCCAGTGGATACCACATCCCACAATGCCGAATCCTTCACAAATGCTTTCTATGGACATCTCCAAGAATGCATGGATCATGCAATCCCAAACAAATCCAAGTCCCTCTCCACCAAAGGTAAGCGTCCTGTCTGGTGGACCTCAGCCATAAACAAATTGTATAACAAAAGAAGGAAGCTACTGCACGTCAGAGCAAAATCCCATGAAGGGAAGACATCTCTGATCAACATTATCAGAAAACTACATTCTCTCATAAAAACATCCAAGGCCAACTTTGAGAGAAAAATCGCTAAGGACACTAAAGATAACCACAAAGCCTTCTTCAGCTATGTTAGAAACCTGGGTGGAAACCCTCAGATATGCTCAGAGTTGGTTCACAACAACAAAAAATACACTGAACCCACAGATATTGCCAACATTCTGGCTGACAGGTTCAGTGAATATTTCTCCCCTCCTTCACCCCCAAAAGAAGAAATACTTATCCCAGCTGAATGTAATCTCCCTGTCATCTCAGATGTCCAAGTGAGAACCACCCTAAACAAAGCAAAAAACACAGCATCAATGGGACCTGACGGTATCCCGGGTTGCGTGTTACGTGAACTCCAAGAGGAGCTAAACCCACACATAAAAATGCTATTTAACCTTTGCCTTACTTCGGGATATGTACCTGAACACTGGCGTACAGCAACAGTGGTCCCACTCCACAAGGGGTGCCTCTACAGACCCTGAAACTATCGCCCCATAAGCTTAACCAGCCTGGTCTGCAAAGCTATGGAAAGAATCATTATGGAACTCATAAACAGAGACATAGGGGACCTACAGGCACTTGACCCCACCCAGTTCGGCTTTGTAAAGGGCAGATCCTGCCTTTTAAACCTGGTTGACTTTTTTGAAACAGTCACTAGAGCCATTGATGAGGGCAAAGCAGTCCATACAGCATACCTGGACTTGGCTAAGGCCTTCGACACAATACCCCACTCAGGCATCATAGATAAGCTCAACAGCTTAAAAGTAAACCCTTATGTCACTAGATGGGTTGCAAACTGGCTAAAGGACAGAACCCATAAAGTTAAAATCGCTGGAGCAATGTTAGACTCAAAGCCAGTCACAAGTGGTGTCCCACAGGGATCTGTCCTGGGACCCCTCTTGTTCGGCATTTATTTCTCAGATGTTAAAGCAAACATGGGAGGGCTGTGGCTCACAAAGTTCGCAGATGACTGCAAACTAGGCGCCATAGTCGATACACCAGCAGACAAACACATCCTACAAAAAGGCCTCACAGAAACGGACAACTGGTGCCAGAGTCACGGCCTTAAACTAAATGCCAAAAAATGTATAGTCATCCCCTTTGGGAAAAACAAAGTACCCACAAATTATCACATAGACAGCAACCCACTGAGTACAGAAAAAGTAATCAGAGGCCTAGGGACCCAAGTTGACAGCGACCTCTCATTTGACACCCACGTTGCCAAAGTGGTTAGAAAAACATTCTACCTTGCACACCTCATCATGAAGGGATTCACATCCAGATCCAAGGATGTCATTGTACCCCTATATTCCTCCCTCATCAGACCCATGATTGAGTACAATTCCCCATTTGGTATGTACCTCACCCGGCATTTGCAACAGCTGGAGAGACCACAAAAGTACCTCACCAAGAGGATCAAGGGTCTCCAACATATGTCTTATTCTGCCAGACTTAAGAAACTTCAGCTCTATTCAGTAGCATACCGCCTGCTCAGAGGTGATCTCTGCCTGACGTACAAGGCCATGTCCAATCAGGATCTGATGGACATGCTCCACCTCAAAAAATCCAAATCCATCAGGACCACAAGAGCTAAAGACTTAAACCTCAGCTCAAGTATGAATAGGACATGCTGGAGGGATAGATTCATAACCCAGAGGCTTCCCATGCTTTGGAACAAGATCCCAGTTCATATTAGGCAGAGCCCCTCACTGACTCTCTTAAAGAGAAATCTTGATGAGTGGATGGGAGATTGTAAGTTTACCCCAGGGGTCACATCTGTGTCACTGCTAGACAGGGGCACAGTAAACTAATTCTATTATATAAGGGGACACTCATTGGGTCACTACTAGACAGAGGCACAGTATTCTAAATTTATTCTGTACATTTTTTGTACCATTTCATGGGGTGGCAAAAGCCACATCACTATGGCTAGGCTTACAAATGCCCCAGGGCAGATAGCCTAGTACTATACTATAAAACTATGAAACTATAAGATAAATCCCTCAGAAGGGACAAAACACACATAGCCCTCACAAACATAGAAAGGTGATAGAAAACAGGTCATGCATTAGCATGAATTATGGAAGGGTAGAAGTCTGAAAGCAAATGTATGCCAATATTTCCTTACAGCAGTGCATGTTGACAAAGGCAAAAATGATGGGGGGAATAAATAATAAATTATGGACATGCCTGAAAAATTGCCCTCACACACGTAGGAAGTTGATAGAAAACCGAATATGTATTAACAGGAGTCCCTGAAGGAGAGACACCTGAAAGCCAAGTGAATTGCATTATTCCACGAATGCGGTCCTCAATGAGTTGTCAGAACACCACAAGACTCACTTACATAACATAGTAATATTTATTTATTTATTTTATTTTACATTTGTTGACAGGGATAGTCTGACTGGATACATGTCCATTTTCAGCGGAGGCCCGGGGAGAAAAGCTCCACAACAATAAAATAAAAAATAGTAGTAATAGTACAATAATATTCCAAGAGAGCAAAGGAGATAGATACACTATATCAGACAGTTCACCACAGTAGGAACACTTACACATATGTAAAATGTTAATAGAGTGAGAAAGAAAATAGGGTCAGTACACAAATTTAGAGCGTGTTAGGGCAATGACAGTATAGAGAAATGTTAAACTCAGCAGGCATAACTGTACATTAAGGTATAACACATCAGCTGGGTTGAGTATCTGCTTGCTGATAGTCTACTAGCCAAGAAAAGACCATAAATGTTAAATTGAGTTAGTCAGGGTTTAGGCATGGACAGAGCCAGTTAGCCGTTAAGTATTTTTGAGGCCTTTTTTAAATAGGGGAAGAGAAAGTTCTTGGGTAAGGTTTGCAGGAAGAAGGTTCCAAGTTTTACCCACTGAGTTAGCAAACAGGGAATCACCTGCTGTATTATTGGATTTTAGGGCTTGGACTGATAGCTTGTTGGACAAACGAAGTGGCCCGATAGCGTTGTGTGGGCTAATAATTCTCCTAAGGCTTGGGGTTTTGTCCAGATGGTTAAGTATTTTGTGAGCTACTGTCAGCTGGCTAAGCTCAAGTATGGAAGGAAATTCCAGCCAGTCAAGTTCAGTTAGGTTTTTGCAGTGGTTCGTCCTGTATGCCATACCAGTGGCGAATCAAGCTATATGGTAGTAACAGGAAGATACTTTGCCGATGGTAGCTTTAGAGAGGTTTGAAAATATTGGTGAGGCATATAGGAGAGTGGAGAGGAGATGGGTTTGGGCAATAGCACACCTAGCATAAGGGGTTAGAAAAGGTTTGACCTTATAGAGGGATCCTATTTTTTTTGTTGATGGACTTAATTGTATGGTCAATGTGTGCATCAAATTTGAGGCTAATATCAATAATTACTCCAAGAAGCTTAGTTTGGTTATCAGGAGAGATGTTTGTACCATTGCTAGACTTAATAATAAATAATGGAAGAGTGGATCTAGAGGTGGGAGAGAAAAGCAGCAACTTGATTTTGTTGGGATTCAAGAGAAGTCAGTTAGCCAGTTTTCTATACTGTTAAAAGTATTCTGGGTTAGGGTAATCAGATTGGCTGGTGAGGTGGAAGACCAAATCAACGTGGAATCGTCAGCATATTTGGTACATTGTGCCTTTGGGATAGTAGCATGAAGGTCATTTATGAAGATAGAGAAGAGGAGGGGGACCCAGAATAGAGCCCTAAGGGACTCCTAAGGTGACTGGGAGATGTGATAACAGTTTGTCCTGCCATAAGACAGCCTGCTGTCTACCCCATAGATAGGACTGAAACCACCGTAGAGAGTGATGATCCTGGAAGACAGTTTTCAAGGCACTAAGCAGAGGATGATGATTGACCATATTAAAGGCCTTAGAGAGGTCCAGAAAGAGAGCAGATGATAGCATGTTGTTGTTGCGATTAAGATTGATGACAATGAAGAACGATAAGAGGGCTGATGTGGTGCTATGGTGTGGTCTAAAACTGTGCTGGGACTCTATGAGAAGTTTATTGTGGTTGAGGTAGTCCATAAATTGTATGTGGATACACTTTTCCAGACGTTTTGCTAGAGGTGAGAGAATGGCTATGGGCCTATAGTTGGACAATTCTGTGGAACTACCTCCTTTATCTAGGGGTATTACATGTGAAATTTTCCAAATGGATGGAATGGTTGCCTTGGAAATGGATCTATTAATGAGGGTAGAGACTGGGATAGTGATGGCATCAGCAGCTAGTTTCAGAAATTCAGGAAGTGGGCTTAAGTTTTTTGAGAAGGGTTCATATAAGGGTAGTAGAGACAGGCTGGCTAAAGGAGAAGTGGGTTACAGGCGGCTTTGAGCTATCTAGTTTGTTATTTTCGGTGTGGCTGGGGAGGACTGGGTGAGGGGGGGTTAGGCTTGGTAGTTTTTAGTTGGGTGGCTAGTGCCTGGATAGTTTCCGTAAAGAAGCTATTAAATGTGTTCGCAATAGCCACTGGTGTTTTGTTGAGAGCAATTGATGGGGTGGAAGTGGTAGTACGACCTGGGTGGAGGAGGTTATTTATTCCAGCCCAGAACTTTTGGGGGTTATTTTGATGCTTTTGTTGTAGGTGGGTATAGTAGTGTTTTTTGTCTGTTATGATAGATTTTTTAGTGTCATTCCTTATTTGACGGTATCTGATTAGATCTATAGGGTCTCTAGTATTATGCCAAGTGGATCAGGCCTTATTCCTAATGGATATTTTGGATTTTGTAAGATTAGTTAACCATGGAGCAATTCAAGCTTTGGCATGGATGGTGTGAATAGAGGCATGGGAGTTAAGGATATTGAGGAATTTAGTATTAAACAAGGTCACAGCCTCATCTAATGGCAGTCTTTTAAGTTCAGACCAGTTGACAGCTTTTAGATATTGTAGAAAGTTACCTAGGTTAAAGTTTTTTTCTGTTTCTTGTCACCTTGTAGGTGTGTTGATGGGTGAACTCAGCCTTGAATTTGATAATGTAGGTGAGGCAATGATCACTGAGGTCATCAAGTAATGTGCTTGAGTGGTGCATCTGCGGGTCACCATTAATCAGGATCCAATCTAGGATACTACCTTTGTCTTTATTTTTGCTGTACCTAGTGGGGGAGGATATGGTTTGAATAAACCCATGGAGATATAAGTGATTGCTAAAGACCTCAGAAGAACAAGTGTTCCAGTCAATGTTAAAGTCACCTAAGATAATGGTTTATTGGGGAGAGTTGCAGGCTAGCCAGTGTAATATATGTTCTAGGGTACTAACATTATTTCCAGGGGGAATTAGATGCAGACAATATATCTACTTTTATTTTTATTTATTTGCAGTTTAGTGCTGAGAATTTCAGCGTTATTTACCTGTGGAGGTTGTTAGGTGTCACTAATGACTGTGAGGTTGGACTTAAATAATACAGCCACCCCACCACCTTTCTTGGGCTTTCTGTCTAACCTAAGGATGTTATAACCTGTGGGAGTTATTTCAGTGTCTTTAGTTGCTGGTTTTAACCAGGTTATATATTTTTTGTAGCCTAAAGAATGTTTGAGCATAGCTAAGCCTGTGTGCGCATTATGGCCATCTGCTTAGGAGATAAATGCAAATATACAGGTGAAATTCCCAAGCTGAGATAGTGTTGTGGTTAGAGTCCTGGCTTTACATGCAGGCATTTATGCTTTGAGTACCAAGATGGGAAGCTTTATTTTTGTATGGGAAAGTAGTGTTAAAATTATTTTTGTAAATTTAAATTATGTAGCAACTGTTTTTTGTCAACCAAGGTAGTGTAGCAAGTCCAAAAGTGAGATGTCAGTGTAGAAAAGATGTGGAATCCCCATATAAACACAAGTACTCCGTACAGTATAGTCACACAAGAATATAATTTAATGAAACCACATAGAGGGATGTCATGGAAGGTAAACATAAAATTATATTATGTCAGTAATGATGAATCAATCCCACAATCCTGATACTTTATAAAATGAAATGTGAGCAATACTAAGTAGTGCTCAGCTATGCTAAGTGGGTGTAAGCATTGCTTAAATGTAAATGCTAAGCAATAAGTAGCCCAGCTAAGCGGATTTGCGCATTGGTAAGCAGTGCTCAACATCTATCCCTTTAAGCATTGCCAACCTTAGCTAAGTGGGTTTGTACATCACTTAGCTTAGCTTAGTATATTGAAAATGGTCCAGTGATGGCAAAGGGTGGGAATTTGGCTCTATTTAAACCTCGCAGGTGGGAATACAGCCTTAACCAGTTGCAGCTTATCCTTGCAGGCAGTATGGCTGGGACAGGAGAGGGTTCATGCTTTTGGGCGCAACGCTGGGGCATTCAGGAGTCCAGGGTCATGGTTGGACTCCTAGTGAAAGATCATGAGGAGAGACGCTGTAGAACCAGTACCAGGGCTCCCAATACAAAGTGGAGGCCTGGGACCATCTCACACATGATCTCACTGGTGCTACTGGCATCCCTCGAACTGGTGAGCAGGTCCGGCACCATTTCGTTGACTTCAAGCATAGGAAGATGGAGCTCTTAGACCAGTGAACCCAAGACACAGGCACAGAATGTCCCAGGAGTGTGTAAGTATCAGTATCAGTTAGTGTTCATTAAAGTCCAGCCTGTGTAAGTGATTTATAGGTATGCATATATGTTTCTTTATCTCCTGTACAGCTGCAGATGAGAGGGCGGTGAACATGGATGCCCATGCCAGCAAGTTGCTAAGGCTGTGCCGGGAGGCTGGTGAGTACAAATCTAGTTTGCAGTGTTCAGGGCAACTAAGTAGAAAGGAGTAGAATGTCAACTGCCAGTAGGTTAAAATGTGTATTGTGTGTAATGAATAAACGAGATGTTAGCAGAGTAATACTGATATACAGGCTATCTATAAATAAAAGTGCCAGTACCCTTCAATAAAACTAAAAACCCCAGACTGTTGTGTTTACTTTGGTATGTGGTGGTATGAATCTAAATGTGTACAGGTTCTGCACAGCAGCTATGGCTTTGACAGTATGGATTAATTGAGGCTCATCTGACAAAGAATGTGGAGCAGTTAAACAGGAGATCAGCCATATTAAATGTTCCATGCACCAAGATCTGATCCCTGAATAGTAATCTGCAAACTAGCATACTGTATCCCCTACAGCAGTGCTTTGTGTTAACCATTGCTTTCCAGATTTTAATATGTCAAAGTATAAATACACAGTACAAGAACTATCTGCCACGCATGAAAGTCAGAATTACAAGGTCAGATTGTCCAACCAAAAGAGTATTAGGCAGAAAGCAGTCAAGCGAGAAACAGCAATTCCTCAATAGTTCATTGTGTTGAAATACAACGTTGTACCTTTTTGCACAAAAAGGCATTGTTTGAATCCCGGGAGTGGTAGTAAGCTTATGCATAATTTCACCCAAGAATATGTGAATATGTGTAGAAACAGTCAGGTAATGTTAACAGATATTCCCTCCACAGATCTGTCAGGTAAGGAAATGTATGTATTAGCTTTAAGAAGCCTTTAGTAATACACTGTGTACAATACTTCCACTGTCCAACCCCAAGGCTGCAAATGACAGCAAGATAAGTACATGCACCAAATGGTTTCTTCTGATAAATGTCCCTCAAGTATCATGCTGTCAAGGCTAGTGGTCACTGTTGCCAATACCCAGGGTGATAGAAATCCGGGTGGAGTATGGCAGTAGCACACACAAACAGCATGAGTGCAGGGTACCCCTGTCAGTGTCACATATGTAAACTTGAATATGTGAATATGTGTAGACAGTCAGGTAGTGTTAACAGATATTTCCTCCAAAGGTCTGCCAGGTAAGGAAATGCAAGTATTAGCTTTAAAAAGGCTTTAGTAATGTACTGTGTACAAACATTCCACTGCCCAACCCCAGGCCATAGGTAGATGTAAAGTGCGGTCATACCTGAAGAGTAATGAGTAAAGTAATGATCAGTACAGTTGTGAATGATTGAAGCCTATACAGTTGTTAATTGACATCTCTCTCTCCCCCACCCTATCTGCACCAATAATTCATACACATAATCAACGGGTATGTTTTTCTCCAAACCTACTGTGGACATGTGTCCTGTTGTTCTACAAATATTGATTCTTTTGATTATTAATGTTCCTCATTCAAATACCATCATTGGTGGCCTGTTGCTATCAATGTAACTTGCATGCAATTATAATGGGGTCTATATTATAAACCCAAAAACCCATTTGAGCAAATACTACAACAGTGACACATATAGCCCGAACAGCAAATATGCCGAACCCCCTAAACCACGAAATATAAAATCTCGAATCGACATAGTCGGCCATCCTCACCGCCCACTACATACTACCTACCCAAACATAATAAATAAACCACATACATACACTAACCAAACCCTACTGCTAACCCTACACTAAACCTTACATACATTACTAACTATGCACTTACCTTAACCCGCACCCTAAACCTAAGGTCCGTAACTATCGCACACTTACCTTACGGAGCTATACCACAGATGGGCCAACCATGACAAATTGACATTTTGAATTTCGTGGTTTTAGACGTTCACTGTTTCCGTAGTTCGTCCAATATGTGTTGCTGTTTTCAGATTTGCTCAAACTGATCTTCTGGCTTCTAATATAGACCCGTTATAATGCCCACTGTAACTCCATATATGCATATGTTTTGTTTGCTGTGCAACTGTTTCAAATCTGTTTTATTGGGTCAATTGGAACACCCATGCATGCTGTTATAACTAATCTCGGAATGTGTTGTTCATGACTAACCAACATATTTTGTAAACCCTCAACACCATAGCATGTCTGGGAAGGCAGATCCCAGTGGATCTGCATGTCCCACCTCATCTGGCCATGGCACCAAGCACATCTGGGACCCAACCCAGGACCTCCTTGTCCACCGGTCCTGTACCACCTTCCGAAGGAACTGCCTCAGGGGATGGGGCCTATCCCCCCCAGAAGCGGCATGGACAGGAAACTGTCACCTGTAGTCAGGTGCAGGTTTTGGTGCATAGGGAAATTCAAAAGGAGTTTGGTGATCAGCTATACCAGCTTGAGGGCCACCTGGCACATCTTGAGGGTCAGCCTGCCCCTCCTGTTCAGCCCCCAGCACAGCCACCTTTCGGGCGGTGAAGGTGTAGTAGTGACTGCCCATGGGTGGGGACCTCAGTCCCACTGTATCCATTTGGGGGATCATGGGTGTCAGATTTCCAGTCACCCTCCCTGTCCAAGGTGTTTACCCCCCACATCTGTCATATACCTCCCCTGTCTGCTGTCTTGTCTGTCTTGTCCGTCTTCCTACCCAACTTAATTCCCCAATATACCTACTTTCCTTCCCCAACATCCCAGTCTCACCTTAAAAAGCAAAAAAAGTGCATCTGTTCCCAAAAAAAAAAAAAAAATACGCCCCATACGTAGTCCATTTCGCACACATGTCCATTGGATTCCACAGATTCTACAGTGTGTGGTTAAACATGCCCATTGGACATATGTAATCTTGTCAATTTGGCTTGACAACACATTACTGTTGTCCTCACCCCTCTCTCAGGGGTTTGAGTGTCCAAATTCACCTCCAAATTCTGTAGAATTTCACAGCTGTTGCCGTAGAAAGATTCTCTGACTGTTAGTTGGGAACTGGCAGCCTCCTAGATAGTATAGCTTGTACTAGTGTTGGGACATATTTTTCACAAATCACCTATAGAAAGGATAGTCAGGTGACAGTGAATGAAAAGATTTTTTGGATAAACACCTACATGGAAAAAATTTCCTATTTTAAAAAATGAAAATGTGTAGAGCATCCATGCCTTCTTTTGGGCACACGTGTTCAGGCAGGATGTTGTGTATTTATCTAGATCAGAGAAGAGAATTTTTGCAGCAGATAATTTGCAATATTTGACAAACACTATCCAGGATTTTTGCCAGGTCAAAAATGTAACAGTTTACAGATAGCAACATTTGATGCATCTCTGATGGTTGTTAATCCTAGGAGCATCCAATTTTTTTTATTAGAAAATTTGCTACGTTCTCTCAAGATTGATGCTGTTATTGTTTGCGAAACATGGTTAAAGAACAATGACTGGAAACCAATTCTGACAGGGTATAAATGTTTTTACTGTAACAGACAATCTAACAAAAAAATCAGGTGGAGGTGTTATGATAGGGATTAAAGATAGCTATGAGACCTGTGATTATTACATGTTCAGTGATAACACCAATACTATAGACTGTGTAACTGTGACAATAAAGACAACCCTGGAACATATAACAATTGTTTGAATGTATAGAACACCAAAGTCAAGTGCAGATGACCTAGAGGAATTAATACATTTCTTGCATGAAACACAGAAGGGAAGAATAATATTAGCTGGGGACGTAAATTTACAAGAAACAGACTGGAATAATATTGATTCAACAATGTTAGTAAAAAAAATATTCACAGAGTATATTCAGGAGCAACAAATGCCTTAAATTGTAAAAAAACCTACCAGGGGATGGAATATACTAGATATTGTTTGTGTTCCCAGAGAAATTACTGTAACTTCAAGTCAAGTTTTACCACCATTGATGTGCAGTGATCATGGGGTTATTAAGGTTAATTTGTTGCTAGATAATTCTGCCAAACTGAAACCTAAGCCAATGCACAGAAGGTTAACTACAGATTATAGGGAAGCAAAACAGTTACTATATAAAACTAACTGTAGTGAGATGTTCAGTGGAAAAACTGCAGATGGAATATGAAAAGTTTTGAAAGAGAAATGGAGTACAAAAAATAAAAAAAATGTTTAACATCAGGATCTAGGCACGCAACATCAGGGAGTTATATTTCCATAAGAACTAGATACCCGATTAAAGTGAGAGACAAAAAATATAAGAAATGGAAGAGAGGCCAAACTACAACTTTGAAAACTGAAATAAACAAGCTGGACAAACATATTAAGCATAATGTTAGACAAGATCAAGAAAAGTTATATAAAGATATTGATCATAATAGGAAACCTTTTTATAGATACATAAGATGTGGAAGGAGTAAAGATGCACAAATTGATAAACTGTGTGCAGATTGTAAAATTTATTCTCAGACACAACAGATTATAGATATATTTACAAAATCTTATGCAAAACAGTTTGGCTCCACAAAAGGGGTGATAAGTTGTCCTAGTGACATCCAGGTAACCCCAGTTACTGGAATCAAATTAATTATATTGAAAAAGAACTGGGCAAACTGGATCTAAACAAAGTGCAGGGAGGGCACAGAATAAGTAACAATGACCTGAGAACACTTCAGAAAGAACTTACAATACCATTATATCTATTATTCACTAGGTCATATAAATATGGGGAGATTCCTCAAGATTGGAGGCATGCACTTATTAAACCTGTCTTTAAGGGAAAGGGGAATAGGACAAACTCAGAATCATACTGTACCCTTAAGTCTACTTTCATGTTGTGGAAAATAATGGAGAAGGTAATACTGGATAAGTTATTGTCAGAACTGGATAGGTTGGGACTTGAAAGTATATATCAGCATGCATATGTTGAAAATAGATCTATTACCACCTGTAACATGATGTTCTATAACAACATAATAACAGCTATAAACGAAAAAATGTGCTGTGGTGTGATTTATATAGATTTAACTTCAGCATTTGACAGGGTCATACACAAAACACTGATCAATAAATTAGTGCAACTAGATATTGATGTACTGTTGATAAGATGGATAGCTGCATGGCTTACAAATAGGACATGGCAAGTATTACACACCAACTGGACAGGCAAAATCCTTGGTTACAGTCAAGGTGTCCCACAGGGCTCTGTCCTAGGCCCTTGTTTATATTGTATCTTTCAGACCTTACTTTTTCATCTGAGGTGTTCTACAGTTTATATGCAGATGACCTGAAATTGGGTAAACTGATTACAAGTGTTACAGATAAGGCACGTCTGCAAAATAATTTGACTAAGTTGACCATTTGGGCACAGGAGAATAATAATATGTTGATAAATACACCAAAAACTAAGCATATGAGATTTGGGAGACATAAACTGAAAGGTGAATATTTAATACAGCACACAGTGATTGAAACTATAGACTCATTTAAGGACCTGGGTGTATGGATAGATTTAGCTATGAGTTTTTCTAATCATATCAACCAATTGGCTAATGATAGTTATAGAACTATAGGCTGTATAAAAATATATATAAAGTCTAGGAAATCTAACATAATTAAGTTGTTGCTTGTTAGTTACATTAGACCCAAACTTGAGTATGGAATAGCAATATGGAAACCCTACAGGAAAACAAGTATGAATAAACTCGACAGAGTACAGCAGAAATATACCAATGGCATTCATGGATGTGAAAATCTAAGTTATTATGAAAGACTAAAATATCTGAACGTGTACAGTGTCTCTTATAGATATTTAACAGGAGATCTTATTCAGGTATATAGGGCATTTAGGTACAACTACCTCTCTGAATGTTTGGGGTTATCAAAAAGTACTAGAGAATCATCAGATAATCTATGTAGAAGATTCTAGAGGAATGAAAAGTGCACTAATTGGTTCTCTGACACAGTAGCTGATGCTTGAAAAAGACTACCAAATTACATTAAAGCAAGTACTAGTTTAGATATTTGTAAGAACAGCCTGGACATTTATTATGGGAACAAGTGTTTTGGTACATTGGCAAGCTAGAGGGGCATTAATGCCCGTGCTTGGAATATTTGTATGTATACGTGTATGTAGAAGAAATGGACAGCTATGGACCTTTCCTACACCCATCCTGCACATCCTTAGTTGTCATACTATACTTCCCTCTGCATGCCCCTTTTTTCACCACTTTCCTATCACCCCCTTTTTCTTTTCTTTTAAAGAAATTATTGTGGGAGTAAGTGGCAGTGAGTGAGTTTGCGTGATGCTAAGCGATGCCTACACAGATTAAGCACCTCTACGGTTAACCGTGTGTTAGCAATGCTTACCGTTGCACAAACCCACGCAAACCCACTTACAACTGCTTAAAAGTGCCTTAATCACTCTGTATCCATCAAACCTTGTTCTGCCCAGCAACAAAATAGTCAGTCCTGCCAAGTCTCAAACCCAGGATCCTGTACACCATATTCAGAGGAATGTACCACTACACCATCTGAGCTATAGTGATGAGGGCTGCTTTTTCAAATCAAATACTGAATAGTAGGGAAAACCATTGTGGAATCAGTCATGTTTAGTATATATAAACATACACATATAGATCTGTATGGTGATAGATAAATATGAAAAAGTATATGCATAATATATGTAGAGCTATACATATAAAAGAAATATATATATATATATATATATATATATATATATATATATATATATATATATACACACACATATATATACTCCTAACATGTAGTGGAGTCATACCTCAGCACCATACCTCTCAACCTCTTAGTGTAAGAATTCTAGCCAAAGGCTGTCAAAATGGGGGGACAATGGGCCAAGACTAGGGATATATATTAAATATTGATCTTATAAACATAGAATGTTGGTAGAGTAACAGGGTTTGTTTCAGTATACATGTACTGAAAGATGTGAGTTCTGAAACTGAAATGTATGTCAGCATGTACTGACAGAAATCCTCAGATCGTCACAGTTATTTACCAGAGAAATAAAAATAACAAATCTGTGGAACAGACCAGAAATGTGAGCAATAAACCTGGACATTCTGAAACAATCTGGCCAGTTGAGAGGTATGCTCAGAACCCCTTAGTGCAATGAATCTGGACCAAGCCTGACAAAGGGGGGGGTGAAAGCCATGAAAATGGGGACATATCCCAAATACTGGAGTAGATAAGCTGACACAGTTGCTGCAGTAACACCCTCCTGTCTGTTCTAACATATATTGACTAAAATAGCACAAGTCCAAAACTCAATTACTTCTCACTAGTTAGTGACTTAACTCTTCACATCATTCCACTGATGTGTCAGAAATACACAACACATATGGGGGCCAGGCAACAGTACATCCGACAAATATCTGGACATATCATAGTAGGGAAACTACACTGAGCTGCAAGGCATGGTACTGTCTAAACTATACTGACACAACACTAACCTAAATCCACTATGGGGAAATACACATGCATTTGCCAACATATCCGGCACTACAGGGATGTAATAGCACTGACAAACAGACACCAGTGTGAAAGCGCATACCCACAACCAATTTCATCACAGTCACAGTGACATACTGGTAAGCCAAATGAACAGTAGAGTATAAGGACTGTGTGAACAAAACCATCACATTTGCCACTCACACACTACCCCTACATATACTGGCCCAATCCACAGTGTAGTCTGATGACTGACTGTGGTATGGGACATGTCTCAGTCTGCCCCTACAAACATATACAGCTGATAGAGCACCAGAATCTGAAGCAGCATGCAAAGTCAGATAGAAAAGGACCCATAACAGTTACATCAGCCCCCCCCCCCTACACAGGCCAAATAACATTTTCACACTACACTGCTACACAATCCTGACAGTCTGACAACAATCGCCAGAAATACACAGACCTTTCAACTGTACAGTGTCCCACAAAATGTCCAGGCTTTGTTCTCATATAGAAGGCCTCTGACACATAACATGTCTGGCAGTCTGATACATCACTGAGATGATATCAGGAATGAAGGCAACAAATGATATGTCATACCTATCAACCTCTTACTGCATGACATCTGGACAGAGCCTGACATAGTTGGGGACAGAGGCCCAAACATAGGGGCATTAATGAAATATTGCTGTTATAAACTGATATTATTATAAACTGAGAAACTTGCTGGGTAACAGGGTTTGTTGTAATATATCTATGCTGAGGGATATGAAGTCAGAAACACAAATGGATGCTACCATTTACTGACTGCAATCCTCAGAGTATGCTACTGATTTTGCAGTGACAAAAAGTATGAGTAACGCACCAAATATAAAAGTCAAGACTCTAGCCAGTCTGCGGATAGCCCTACAATTGAGAGGTATGCCAGCCACATAACACTGTCAGACTTAAAATCATGCAGAAAAGCCATGTTCATACAAACCCTGTCAAACTAGCATTAATTCAACTGTATAACAGCAGTACTTACATTCTGTCCCTATGTCCGGAACATTCTCACCAAGTTTGCTGCCCTGTCTCTACAGTGTTTGTTGTAAGAGGTATTTCCAACTACCCTCTGTGATGCTGTTGTTCACACACCCCCATGAAGTTCTCCTCACAGGCAAGGAAAAGGGGCAATGCTCACATGAAGTATTCAGTTATAGGAGGGTGTTTCCATGTTATTGGCTATAGGAATAACACCACAGCTGTTCTGCATGCAGTCAGTAAGTGGGAGACTCCAGTTGGTGCACAGGCCATCAATTTCTCATGAGCATTACCTACAAAAGGCAAGCTGCTGCCTATGCAAAACAGATGTATACCCTACATCTGGGGGAGAGAGAGAGAGAGAGACACACAGATAGACAGACAAGAAAACATACCAACCAAACCTGGAAAAATAAAAAAGGTATGCCAAACAAGTAAGCATGTGATGGAATGTAGTAGGGGGTATGTAATAATGGGAAATAGGAAGTTCAACAAATATGTCTCAACAACACTTGCTGTACTGCTATATTGCTGATCAGAACCTATTGTCATAGCATCTCTGTCTGTCTGCAGTGACATAGATCACAGCTCAGGCCCCTGAGTCACCCCTGGAAAGGATGGCTCACATATGACTACTACTAGAGTGTGTGTTGAACAATACTGACTGTGGCACTGCTAGGCCAGCTACTGGGATGTCGTACATATCCATATGTTAATTGTGAATACAACTGTGATATGCATGTTTGTCTCAGAAATGTGAGGTACCTATACAGGGTATTTGCATAGTGAAATACTGTCACAGCTGTGTGTGTTGAATTGCATGTGCTATACTGAGCTCATACCATTCAACTGTCCAGTGTTATGCACTGCTCATGTGTATGCCTCATATGTGTAGTCATTTACTCAAAGAGTTGTGTTATGTCTGGCAAATAATTGGAATCCTGTGAACACTGACATTACAACATCTCCTTCTCTTTCTTTTGGCTGTTCCCATTAGGGTTCACCACAGCAGATCATCTGTTTCCATGTCTTCCTGTCCTGTGCCACTTGCTCTGTCTCACCAACTGCCTGCATGCTCATTATCACCATATCCACACAGCTCAGGCCTTCCTCTTTTCCTCTTACCTGGCAGCCTAATCCTTACCATCCCTTTCCAAATATACTCAGCATACCTCCTCAACATATGTCCAAACCAACATAATCCTGCTACTCTCTGGCTTTGTCTCCAAGCCGTCCAACCTGTGCTGACCCTCTAACATACATATTCCTAATCCTGTCCACCCTCATCACACCTAGTCCAAATCTTAACATCATTAACTCTGACATGTCCAGCTCTGACTCCTGCCTTTTTGTCAGTGCCACTGTCTCCAACCCATATAACATAGCTGGTCTCACTACCCTCTTGTAGACTTTCCCTCTCACTCTTAATGGTACTCATCTGTCAAAAATCACTCCTGACACTCTTCACCACCTTCCCCATCCTGCCTGTACTCTCTTTTTCACCTCTCCCTCTCGCTTACCATTACTCTGAATTGTTGACTCTAGTATTTAAACTCATCCACCTTTTAACTCTACTCCCTACATCCCCACCATTCCTATATCCTCCCTCCCATTCACACACATATATTCTGTCTTGGTCTGCTAACCATCAGTCACTCCCTCTCTAGAGCATACTTCCACCTCTCAAGGGTCTCTTCAACCTGTTCCCTACTTTTACTACAGATCATCTGCAAACATCACAGTCATCTGCAAACATCACAGTCAATGGGGACTTCTGTCCTATCTTGTCTGTCAACCTGTCCATCACCACTGTAAATAAGAAAGGGCTCAGAGCTGATCCCTAATGTAACCCCACCTCCAAATTAACGCACCTGTCACTCCCAATGCAGAACTCACCGCTTTCACACTATCCTTGTACATATCCTGTAGCATACCTACAGATTCCTCCACCACTCCTGAACTCCTCATACAAGACCACAACTCCTCTCTAGGCATCCTGTCATATGCTTTCTCTATGTCCACAAAGACACAACACAGCTCCTTCCAACCTTCTCTATACTTCTCCATCAACACTCTCAGAGCAAACATCGCATCTGTACTGCTCTTTTCTGACATGAAACCATACTGCTGCTCATTAATCCTCACCTCCCTTTTCAACCTAGCTTCCACTACTCTTTCCCATTACTTAATGCTGTAACTGATCAATGTTATCCCTCTGTAGTTATATAGCTCTGCACATCACCCTTATTCTTATAATCAGTACCCAAACACATTTTCTCCACTCCTAACGATTCCTATCACTTTCCAAGATTACATTAAACAATCTGATTAGAAAGACCACAGCCATTTCTCCTAAATACCTCCATGCTTACACAGGTATGTCATCTGGACCTTCAGCCTTTCCATTCTTAAACCTCTTCATAGCTATCCTTACTTCCTCCTTGATAATCTGCTGCACTTCCTGATTCACCATACCCACATCATCCAACCTTCTCTCTCTCTCATTCTCTTCACTCAACAGGCCCTCCCACTTAGAATCTGATGTCAGTGTCCCTGCAGACTCTGACCATGATGATGCTCCTATTCAGGCACAGGAGAGGTTGTCAGGGTCTGCATCTGTGCCATCGGTTGGCATCCCACTGTTGTCAACACCATCCCTGCACACAGTCACAATGCCCTCACATACCCCGTCACCAGTGGAAACAGATAATGGACAGTTGGCGGGTGGTGGCATGGAACAGGCTAGTGTGGTGACTATGGCAAGAGTGAGCGCAGGCACTAACCATAACCAGAGAGCTGTCTAGGTCCCACACAGGCAGATGGGCAGGGGTGCTCAGAGGAGGATTGCTGCCCATCAAACCCCTGTCGCAAGTGCCACAGCAGCTGTCACCAGACGCATGTTTTAAGCCATCATGGAGGCACAGGCACATAATGACTGCAACACCAGACATATACACAGGGTTGTGGATGAACATCTCCCTGGTGTCCGTGGCAATATTCATGAACTCACTGAGGCCATCTGTGAAAATACTGAGGTCATGAATAGACAGTGGGGTGAGACCTTGGCAATCCTTGACAGTGGCCTGTCTGTGCTAGAGTGTGTGGTGGGAGATGGGCATCAGCCACATGGATAT